>NC_083471.1:7388432-7478432 GCF_030014155.1 Tachysurus vachellii | reverse complement strand
ATTGAGTTATAACTGTTGTTCATGTTGTATATAATGATTTGTTATCCCCACAGATCTAATCCCTCCTCCGCTTTTCACATTTCACAGGGTCATCCAGAAGTAGACAATTTGCGGCGCAGCTACTCCGCCTGGCTGATCGAAACCAAACAATACGAGAAAGCCGGGGAAATAAAGGAGAGGGAGGGGGACTACGTAGGAGCCGTTAACTTTTACCTGAAGGCAGGACTTCCGGCTAAAGCGGCCTGGCTAGCCATGAACAGGGACGAGCTCCTGTCAAGCAATATCGTCTCCCGCATTACCACTGCTCTCCTCAAGGAGGAGTTCTATGAGCGAGTGAGTCACAGTTTACAACGTCGTGTTGTTTTAACCAAATATCCAATATGTGATTGTCGATTATTTCAATAATATTTTTTTTATCATAGTTTGCTTTTCTTTTTTTTAAGATTTTAGACTTTTAATTTAAAATTTTGTGAGGTTTGTTTCCAGATATTGTGTAATGTCATCAACGTATACGGGGGAAAATGCAGAGCGACCAAACAGTTTAAGAACTATAGTGCCTTTTTTGTTAATAATAATAATAATAATAATAATAATAATATTATTATTATTATTATTATTATTATTATTATTATTATTATTATAATAATAACAATAATAATAAACAACTGTGCTAACCCTAGTCTAATATTTGTGTATTTTTTCTCGTCAGGCAGGAGACCTCTTCAAGAGGATCAGTAATAACCAGCGAGCGCTCGATAGTTACTGCAAAGGCAACGCGTTCAAAAAGGGTGAGTATATCATATCTTTACAGGTCAACATAAAGCTGTGAACGGATACGCTACAGATAAAACACGAGCAAACAATTAGCATAACATAAACGTGTTATCTGTTGCTACAGCTGTGGAGCTTGCACGTGTGGCCTTTCCTTCTGAAGTGGTGAAGCTGGAGGAGGCCTGGGGCGACTATCTAATCCAGCAGAAACGAATGGACGCTGCAGTCAATCACTACATTGAGGCTGGGTGAGAGTGAAGTTATGACAAATATGCTGGAAGTGTGAGAAACATCAGCGCTCACTCGTTTATATGCTTCTGATGAAGGTGTGGTACCAAAGCAGTGGACGCAGCGATTGGGGCACGGCAGTGGAAGAAAGCCCTGCACATCGTGGAGTTACAGGAGGACAAAACCTCAGCCAAATACTACCTAAAGATCGCTCAGCACTATGCATCTTTACAGGAATATGAGGTAGAAGAACACTGATGGATGTAACCTGCTTTTTTTTGAGTATAGATCTTTATTAGACACTGATTTATCAAAGCCGAAACTGGTTCACACACCCACATATGATCCTCTGTACCAAAACAGAAGAAAGTTGCTGGTGTGTAAGGCAGGGAACTGAAAATCAGTACCCGAAACTCAAAAACCCAAACATTTTAGCTGAAACATAGTGTAAATATCTGAGTCATTTTCTGTCTAGGATAAAACCCTAGACAAAAAGACTCATTTGCTATGACATCACCCGAGAGCTTCAGAACTCTAAGCTGCTGTAACGTCAGCAGTCACACTTCTTACCTTGCGTATCTAATCTTTTGCACTTCATTAGTGACCCCTAGTTGCTTTCGACTCTCTTAGGGTCTTTTTACACTTGGTCACTTCATGTGTTTTCTCTGATCTGATAGCTATCTGATTTGTTAAAACTGTTCCATTTACATGAGGCCACATAAATGCGTCTTGGCGAATCGGATATCAATCCGATCTTTCTACTCCCGCCCAAAATGCAAATATATTTTACCTCATTTCCGTTTCTGGCGCGATGCACGACTCGTGAGTCACCTGCGAGTGACGTACTTCCGTTTGGGAGGAGTATAGCGCTGACGTATGTGGCTTGAACAACCACGTTCATTTACACCTGTCCAGTTTCATCTGAAACGCGTCCCAGACGACCTGCTGAAGTGGTTCGAACGATCGGATTTATATCTGTCTTGAAAACGTTTCGGAGGGCATTTAGACCTGGTCTTTTTACCATCGGATAGCTATCTGATCACAGAAAACGCATGAAGTGACCAGGTGTAAAAAGCCCCTTAGTGATAACCATACTACGTACCACTTATGGTTGTCACCTGAGGTCATGTTTGTTTATAGACAGCTGTTCCGTCGTTCTTGCAGGTAGCCGAGCGTCTTTTCGTGAAAGGAGGCCACATCAAAGACGCCATCGACATGTACGCTGAAGCAGGCAGATGGGAGCAAGCACACAAGGCAAGAGCCTGAGTTAGACTGAGAGAATCTAACCTTTTCACACACACAAGGAATATATAGAAATTGCAGTATCGTGTATAAACATAAAGCTTTTCTCTTTCTGCCTGTTTTTTTAAACTCCAGCTTGCTGTGAAGTGCATGACGCCGAGTGAAGTGTCCGCGCTCTACATCAGTCGAGCCGTCGAGCTGGAGAAGGAGGGGAAGTTTAAGGAAGCTGAAAGGTACGTCGGATATGAATACAGCGTGGTTTATATCAGAGAACTGAATATTATACAACTAACTCCAGTGGTCTAATCTGACCAGACAAGAGTGACGATATTTAGTATTAAAGCACCGGTACAATATAGTGATATGTAATTCTAGCAATCGCTCATTACACTGACATCATTACAAACAAAAACATGATCTGCAACAGCATTCTACTGCAGTTACGAGGAGAAAACCTCAGCCAGAGATAACGTCAGCCACGTGAACAACAGACAAGCGGTTTTTAAAAAAAAATGACACGGAAATGCGATTAAAGTCGTAGAGCCGTGATCGGTACAGGTCTTGACTATAAACTCATTTCCCTGTCTTCCACATTTTCTTCCATTATGTTCTTTTCTTCATCAGGCTGTTTTGCACTGTTGGCGAGCCTGATATGGCCATCACCATGTACAAAAAGAAAAAGCTCTATGACGACATGATCCGTCTGGTCGCCAAACACCACAAAGACCTGCTCCAGGAGACTCACATTCACTTAGCCAAAGTAAGAAGGCTCATCGAAGAATCTTGTAGAATCGAAATATCAGGTGTTGGTACGTGTCCTAGCTTCTTTCTAAACGTGGTCCTGCTTTTCAGGAGCTGGAGGTTGAGGAAAGATTCCAGGAGGCGGAGTATCACTACATTCAAGGCCAGGATTGGAAAGCAGCAGTCAACATGTACGGAACAAACGAGATGTGGGAGGAAGCGTACAGGGTGTGTGCTTTTATTGGTCTATTGTAACGTACAAGGGCTGTAAAACTAAACACACAAACCTTTTGCTCAGTTAATCAGAGAGAGACACTAGTCTCCATACACTAGTCTCAAGCTGTCACTGATATAATGATATATTCCTGTCAGTCGGTGTAGGCTGTAGGAATGCTGGGAAGTCCATAATTATTATTATTATTATTTTATGTTATTTTATGTTGTTTTCTTAAGAACATCTTCCTGAAGCAATGCATTCAGTTTGACTTTGATCAAGGACTGACCCAATAGGAAAGTCACAATAGTATCAGCAAGTCACATTATCCTAATCAGTGTCCTTTACAAACCTGGAATGTCCAGGAGAAAAGAAAGAGACTGCAGAGTATATTTTGGCCTAGTGTGTTTTTCCTCATGCACACCTCAAGTTTTTTTTTTTTTTTTGGACATATCAGCGACGAAGGCGTCACCTCGTCATCAATAAACCCTGAATCCTATCTGGAAAGTAATTCCATGTGAACACTGATCCTCCACAGTCCCAGTGTTTTGTTTTGTACTGGCAGGTCAGTTAGTGTTAATCTGTGTAGTGTGTATTTATTCCTCTCATAGCACAGATAAGATTTGCCAACAATTGCAGCTTTTTGATTTATTAATAAACTACAGGCTATTTTTTTTTTTATTATTATTATTAATATTATTATTGTTATTATTATTTTACATTTATTGGTATGGAACATCCATGAAATAGGCTAGTTCATGTTCCCCTTGATGTCCTGATAAATCCTGTATCATCCAGCTCTGTACCCCAAGTTACTGGTTTATTTCTCACTCTGGTGGATGTGCGCATATTGATATCGTCTACAAAACGAGGAATAACGATCGTATCATTTCGGGTTCATATTTCCGTGCGTACGTCAGGTGTCAAAGAGCCATGGGACAGCCAGCGCCCACAAGCAAGTGGTGTACATGTGGGCCAAGAATTTGGGAGGAGAGACAGCTGTAAAACTTCTCAACAAGTTCAGCTTGCTGGAGGACGCCATCGATTTCGCGGCTGAAAACCGGTAAGGAGCCACCGTACATCTCTCTAAATCACATTAGAAAACGCTTAGCCATTACTCGTCTGCTTAGGGACACCAGAACCCGTGCACTAATGTGTACCATGTAATCTTTATTACAAGGTAAGACAAGACAAGCTTTAGTGACCAGTTGTATCGTCTCAGCTGTACGACAGCAGTTCATGAATCTAGAACCTTTAAAACATTCTCTGGAACAGTTTCAGACAGGACATTTTTTCTAACATCATAACGTTCATTTCACAACCTGTAAATCTTTTCTCCCAGTTCATTTGACTTCGCCTTTGAGCTGGCGCGATTATCCCTGAAACAGAAGATCCCAGAAATCCACCTGAAGAACGCCATGTTTCTGGAAGACGAGGTACCGTAGCGTTTACTTTTCTACCTTTTTTTTTTTTTTCCTTTCAGTCGTATTCGTATAAAACCTGGATTAATAGTAGTTTCCTTTTCAAGGGTAAATTCAGTGAAGCTGAGACGGAGTTCATCAAAGCAGGAAGGCCGAAAGAGGCCGTGCTGATGTAAGTTACCTTTCCAGGCTTCAGTCATCTCGTGTGGGGCAGCTTTGTGCTCGAGTGAACATCAGTGAACATTTGACGACTTCGGCAGGAAGGAATTAGTGTTAAGTCTGTAATGAAGTCAGAAATGACGCTGATCTGTTAGTTCCTCAGGTCACACAATTCCACTCGACTATAAACTGTTGTAGAAAGGACATTGTTTACGTTCTAGACATTCTTTACATTGACATTATTTACTGTCCGGTGTCATCCAAATGAGGACGAGGTTCACTTCTGAGTCTGGTTCCTCTCAGGGTTCAGGGAGTTTTTCCTCACCACCATCACCTCAGTCTATTGTTAAAAGCACAATACAAATAAATGGCATTGAACTGAATTCAAGATTCAATACCAAAAGAAGTGTTAGATGAAATCAATAAGTGAAAGCAGAACCTTTTCCATGTAAAGTTTGACATGTCAGAAGAAGAGCAACATACTGTTTCGACGTCATGAAATCAGACTTTTATCAAACTATTATCATTCAGAGCTGGTGAAGACTTCTGATACAAAAACCTCTGTTTAAAAAGGAGTCAGAGGCCCTCAATTACAGACATTTGGCTTGTGTACTATATAGAAACACGAATGTTTAGCTATTAATAAACATTATGTGTGCAGGTACCTACATATACAAGACTGGAGCGCGGCGCAGCGCGTGGCTGAGGCTCACGACCCGGACAGCGTGGCGGACGTGTTTGTGGACCAGGCCAAGGGCTGCCTCGAGCAAAAAGACTTCCAGAAAGCAGAAGCACTTCTTCTCCGTGCACAGAAGCCTGAGCTCGCCATCAAATATTACAGAGTAAATCTCATCCTCAAAACCCAATGAATTTTGGTATTTATGAAGCGAAGCTTCAGACACTGAAGACGACTCAGATTAATCTGTGCTTTTACAGTAGTGACCCTGTGTTTATAAAAAAAAAATAAAAAAATTTATATAAAATATTAATATAACATATTAGTATTCTTCATGAAATGAATAAAAATACTGATATCAAATAAGAAGGGATGCATCGTTACTGCTTACTACTGGGTTCTCTGGTTTCATCCAACTGTCCAAAAACCTGCAGGAAGGCAGATTGACTCTGCTGTATTTCCTCTAATGAAATATACAGTGTTTTTCTGTTTTAAATAAAGCTCCACAGCCTCTTCACACGTTTGAGCTCAGAACCTGCTACACAGACACATAATGAAGATCTAACTGTGTTGCTTATAAAGCAAAACTTCCTGCTCTGATTACTATTCTAAATTGAAGACCGCTTTTTTGTGTGTGTGTCTGTGTGTGTGTCTGTGTGTGTCTGTGTGTGTGTCTGTGTGTGTGTCTGTGTGTGTGTCTGTGTGTGTGTGTGTGTGTGTGTGTGTGTTCGTTTCAGGAAGCCGAGATGTGGAGCGACGCTATGCGCATCTGTAAGGAGTACATACCCAATAAGCTGAGCATTCTCCAAGAGGAGTACGAAAAAGAGATCGCAAAAAGTGGCAGCAGGTATTAAAAAAATAATAATAATAATACTAATAATAAAAAGATTTCTTCACGTTTACTATTTTTTTTATCAATAACTTGAGGTGCATTTGTTAAACTTTGTCATTCTGGGGTTAGATTAAAGTGGATGTTGCAGAATAAACAGCAGTCTATTCCGTATGGAAGATCAATATGTGTATGCAATAAGCTCACATATTCAGTATTGTGTAGCGATACAGAAACCAGAGCGGATTCTTTCCCGTCCTAAACGGCTCCTGATCTTTTTAATCTTTTATTGCATTAATGCCCCTTTCCACATTCACATCATGTTTATAACGTTTAAATCCAGAGCAAGAAGATTTCTAGTGCTTGATGTGATCTGGACCAGCAGTTTCTATATAGTTTAAGTGAAGTTTAAGTGACGTGACATACGGCTAAGTACGGTGACACATACTCAGAATTCGTTCTCTGCATTTAACCCATCCAAAGTGCACACACACAGCAGTGAACACACACACACCGTGAACACACCCCCGGAGCTTGTGGGCAGCCATTTATGCTGCGGCGCCTGGGGAGAAGTTTTTTTTTTTTTTTGTTTTTTTTTGTTGGGGGGTGCCTTGCTCAAGGGCACCTCAGTCGTGGTATTGCCGGCCTGAGATTCGAACCCACAACCTTAGGGTTAGGAGTCAAACTCTCTAAACATTAGGCCATGACATCCTCTTCTATATGATATGCAATAGAAAATAAAGTTTGTTTTCTGCTGCAGCTGCGTTCTGTAAATGTGTGTGTGTGTGTGTGTGTAGGGGTGTAGAGGGTGTGATCGAGCAGGCTCGGGAGTGGGAGCAGAGCGGTGAATATGCTCGGGCAGTGGACTGTTACCTGAAGGTGAACGATCCGTCCAACGTGTCCCTTCTCATCACGTGTTGGATGAAGGTAACGTGCCTTTGTACATCCAATCATCACTAGAGTGTCTTCTTGTATTCTTCGTCGTTCTGCTTTAAGCTTTTATTAGAATAATCACACTTTACACTTCACTACAAGGCAATAAAAACACGTCGTACCGATACCCCGGGGTAGATCACTTCATAGACACACCGCTAACAGAGCCATGTCTTTTTATTTAGCAGTAAGCAAAGCGTACATAAAAGCTCAGATTTGAAAGAAAAATGACTTCATTTAATTCTTCACTCTAGAAGACGTCGTCCCACGATGCGAGCAAGAACAGACAGACTTGTAGTGTAATAATAACAACCCAGTTGCATAAGTTTGCGCACCCCTAAATGAATCCCCTGTTAAAGCAGCGTTTGATTTGATTGCATTCCTCAGTCTTTTTAGGTAGGAGTCTGTCAGCATGACTCAATGGGAATATTTTCCCTCTCTTTATGTAAAATCATCCTGTTCTTATTTACGGTTATTGTAACTTTTATTTCCCGATGAAATGTTTTTGGTTGATTTTCCACTTTATTCTTAATTTTCCACTGAGGTTGGATACAGCTGTGAAATGATTTATTTCGCTTTCATTAACCTGCCTTTTTAGACTTTTAATATCCATCGTACATCTAAACGCTTGTTCTGTGCACGTGAATAGTTCTGTTTTCTTCTATTGATATCTTTTAGGCAGCAGAATTGGCCATCAAGTTTTTAACACGCGAGAAGGCTGTGGGTGTTGTTCAGACTGTTGGGCCACGTTTGGTGCAGCAAAGAAAGTACACTCCGGTATGTACGTCTCACACACACACACACACACACACACACACACACACACACACACACACACCAGAAGTATAATTACAAAACTAAATGGGCTTCTTTTCACCCAGGCTGCTGAACTGTACCTCAACTTGGACCTCATTAAGGAAGCCGTAGATGTGTTCATGGAGGCGGAAGAGTGGAACAAAGCCAAGAGGATCGCTAAAGAGTTGGACGCAAGGTGAGACCAGGGTACATTTGTTTCCTTGACAGCACGATGCAGCACATAGGCAGCAAGTGTCAGGGTCACACCCCATAGTAGAGAATAATCACTTCTAAGTGTTTATGTTGTGGCTTGGAGAGGTGCTACTTAGCCAAAGCGCGGAGGAATGAATTCAGCTCTAAATGTCAAGTCAGAAATTGGCCCAGCTAATAGGACGGAATCTGGTGGCTGACTCTGAGGGGCTTTTTACACCTGGTCACTTCATGCGTTTTCTGTGATCAGATAGCTATCCGATGGTAAAAAGACCAGGTCTAAATGCCCTCTGAAATGTTTTCGTGACGGATATAAATCCGATCGTTCAAACCACTTCAGGAGGTGGTCTGGGATGCGTTTCAGATGAAACTGGACAGGTGTAAATGAATGTGGTTGTTCAAGCCACATACGTCAGCGCTATACTCCTCCCAAACGGAAGTATGTCACTCGCAGGTGACTCACGAGTCGTGCATCGAAATGGAAATGAGGTAAAATATATTTGCATTTTGGGCGGGAGTAGAAAGATCGGATTGATATCCGATTCGCCAAAACGCATTTATGTGGCCTCATGTAAATGGGACAGTTTTAACAAATCAGAGAAAACACATGAAGTGACCAGGTGTAAAAAGGCCCAAAGTCGGTTTTTCTGAAGTTAATGTGGATTGAGACTGTATTTAACTGTGTCTTTAGGCTGGAGGGATATGTTGACCAGTGTTACAAAGAACACCTGAAAAACAAAGGCAAGGTGGACTTGGTAAGTAAGCACAATGAACAGATACAACCACCACGACCACCACAAACTCTGTCCTTCTGTGAATGTATTCTTAAATGCAAATTAGTTATTAATAGGCGCATGGAGTTGTATTACTTATCACTCATTTCTATAGTATGGGAGTCAAATTGAGCCAAGACTACTAAGGAGTTTTTAACTTAACACCGAAGATAGTTAAAGGTGTTGTTCGATCTGAGTTCTTTTCTGTCACTAGCTGGTCGGAGTAGACGTCATGGCTGCATTAGACGTGTATGCAGAGAGAGGCCAGTGGGAGAAGTGCATCGATATCGCTTCTAAACAGGTACGTTAAAGCTGGGCGAATACCGTCATCATGTCTGAGTGAATCAACGGATGAAATGATCCTCTGCGTGTTATGGATATTGTTGGACAAAAGCTTTATGTTCACCCCTCTCTCTCTCTCTCTCTCTCTCTCTCTCTCTCTCTCTCTGTCTTTTACACTCTACTTGTCCAAACAGAATTTTAAGGTCCTGCATAAATACTGTGCTCTCTACGCCACCCACCTGATCAAAGAAGGCAAGGCAGAGAAAGTGCTTGAGCTGTACGTACAGCACGGCATGCCAGCCAGTCCAGAGGTACGCTCAGGCTGTGATGAGGCCACAAGGTGTTAATAATAACGCTAATAAACCAAAGGCTTTGTGTGAACATCTTGGAGTATGTAGCACATAGATATTTACCCTTCACCTGTATAACAGTTAGTTCGGATCCGCTAATCAGATGGCGTTCACAGACACCGATATTCAGTGTGTATCACTCCACTCGTCTGTCTTGTCTCACTACATACAGTACTGTCACTTCACTTACTAACCCTGGGGTGTTGCCATGGCGACATGTAATGCTTTATCTAAATATGGCTTCTTTGATAAATGTTTCCAGTGATGGAGCAAAATATTATTTTCAGTATTAAGTTTCTCGTTTACAGAGCTGTTGTGTAGAAGCAGTGTCGCACTCGTACCCATGCCGTTGTACAGCTGTGTTTACCCACAGCCAGATGTTCAGTACAACAGCGCTCTTGCTTGTATTATTAATCGCTTATATTTATCAAAGCTTCCATCACTCTCTAGTTATTGTATGAGCTGTACACAGGTTATTCATTTCACTCGAATTGTTTCTCAAACGTCTGCCTGCTCCGTTCCTGCAGAACTTTAACATCTACAAGCGCATGTTCTTAGAGCTGATGAACCTCCAGGACAGGAATGACGCCAAAGCTTATCGGATGTGGGCTAACCTCAGAGATGTTTTACACTTACTGGTGAGTTACATGGGGCGACTTTAGATGAACTAGTTACTAAATATGACAGAACGGAAGTTGAAGTGTGATTCCTGCGCTACCTGCTGGCTACTAGGAGATACTAAATTTTACAATGTTCATGTTTTAGAAAATAAATCAATATAAAGAGATAATATCTTGAAATACTCACTCACTCACTCATCTTCTACCACTTATCCGAACTACCTCGGGTCACGGGGAGCCTGTGCCTATCTCAGGCGTCATCGGGCATCAAGGCAGGATACACCCTGGACGGAGTGCCAACCCATCGCAGGGCACACACACACACTCTCATTCACTCACACACTCACACACTACGGACAATTTTCCAGAGATGCCAATCAACCTACCATGCATGTCTTTGGACCGGGGGAGGAAACCGGAGTACCCGGAGGAAACCCCCGAGGCATGGGGAGAACATGCAAACTCCACACACACAAGGTGGAGGTGGGAATCGAACCCCCAACCCTGGAGGTGTGAGGCGAACGTGCTAACCACTAAGCCACCGTGCCCCATATATCTTCAAATAATGAGTCAGTAATTCAAAATACGGAGTTAAAACAAGTTATTAAATTCTAATGAGTGGCAATAATGTTAAGGAATGTTTTGGGATAATAAATGTTCAGTTATTGATAATGAGATGCTAAGTCAAAACAAGCAAAATGCGCACCTCATGGTTCTTTTGTCTTCTTTTGTATTTATTTGCTTGTTTTTTATTGTTTATTGAAGTGTGAGAACGTGACCAAGTCTTCAGAAGCCAACTCTCCAGCCCATGAAGTCTTCGAGCAGATGCTTGTGGTCGCTCACTATTACGCAACCCGCTCAGCGGCGCAAGGCATCGAGCAGCTGGTGCGTGTTTACCATCCACTCAGTACATACCTTTAATATTTGAAATGAAGTGTTACACTTTTATTACTATAGAATTATGTAATAGTAAAGGATGTGGTAGCTTAGCGGTTAAGGCATTGGATTACCATTCAGAAGGTTGTGAGATTAAATCCCAGGTTCACCAAGTTGAGCAAAGCCTTTATAATACATTTATACTTTATAAATGGAATTAAACAGCATGTCCTGGGACAATGGGGTAAATAGTGCAAGAGAGTTAATAGGTTTAGGTCTCTTTGTCTTTCTGTCTGTTTCTGTCTGTCTCTCCGTCTGAGTTAGAGGTCAATGCTGTCTCATAACCCTGTCACATCTTTTTCTTTGTTCAAATTCAGAGTACTTTGGCGGCCAAATTATCCACCTCACTGCTGCGGCACACAGAGCTCATCCCAGCAGATAAGGCCTTTTATGAGGCCGGCTGGGCAACAAAGGTGAGTTCATCAGAAGTCCTGCAGTGAATCTGAGACAGAAAGTCTGCAAACATACATGTGAACCTATACATGTGAACAAAAAATTATGTATATATATTAGGGCTGGGCAAGTTAACGCGTTTTTATCGCGTTATCGCATTAATTAATTAACGCCGACAATTTGTTTATCGCGCGTTAACGTACTTTTTATTTTGAAAGTCCGTTGCTCACTGCGTTTGAATACACATAGATAGACTGTAATAACACAACCGAATACAACACAAACCATGGGTCACAGGAGGGGTGGGATGTTTATCAGTAGGCTACTGGCTGCTTGGTTAACCAACGAAAGCATTTGCTGTGTGCCTAAGAGAGCTACAGCGCGAAACAGAAAATATCTGGTGCGGACAGAAAAATGGAAAAAGGTACCGAAATCTTAAATGGACATTTTTATTTTAAACCTCTTCCACACGGTGGAGTTGATGGAACTAAAGCTATTTGTAACCACTGCAAAGCTGAATTGTCTCATCATCGGAGTACTTCGAGTCTGAAGTATCACTTAAATGCAATGCACACCGTTTATGCCAGCAAATCACCCAAAAAAAATACTTTATTTGTTTAAAGTTTTGACAAAGCAAATGTTATTGCACTTTTGTTCATACAGCAGTACTTTGAAAGAATAAAATTACGCAATACACTACTTTTGATTTCATTCTTGAATTTTGCGCATGCTGCGATCAATCGCGATTAATCACAGAAAAAATCATGCGATTAATCGTGATTCAAATATTTAATCGTTGCCCAGCACTAATTGATATATGAGAGTCTCATCTGTTCCAATGTGTCACTTTCTACAGTCTGTTGGCTCTGAGAACATGGCCTTCATTTTCCTCAACCACTTCCTGGATTTGGCAGAAGTAAGTCAAAGATTTATTATTTATTTTTCAAAACTCAGCTTAGCTCAGGTCAGACCATAGCGTCCAATCATTTTGTACTATAAATAGTGTGAGTAGTGTGTTCATAAATGAAAGACCAAGAAGAAGAAGAAGAAGAAATGCTCTTCAAGAACCTGGATGATTCACATATTCACGTGTGGAATGCTGGATACTTCGTTCACCGGGTGCTGCTATGATGTGTGAATTAGTTTTAAACATTGAAAAAATATTAAAAATAAATCTAGCAGCGTCACATGACATGCGTTTGAAGTCATTGACATTTACTAAGCCCCGATAGTAAAAAGCGTTGACCCTTCTAACGTGTGTTACAATTCGAATTACAGTGACGTGTGCCCGTGTTTTGCTCTATGTGACGATAGCATTATATGATTATTTTTTGGTTCAGAAGGTTATAAATGTGAGATCCACCTGAACAGAACAGCTTGTTTTCTAGAGTATTGAAGAAGGAACACTGGATGCTTTAGACCACTCAGACTTTCAGGACACAGACATTCCCTTTGAGGTCTCCCTTCCATCAAAGCTCCATGTCACGGTAAGGATTTCTCTCTCATTTGAACACAGACCTGAATCGTGCTGTATCTCAGGAGCCTTCGTACACACAGCCGTGCCGTGTAAGCGGGTGGTAACCTTGTTGTGTGTGTGTGTGTCAGGTGGAGAAGAGGGAAGAGATCAGGGACTGGCTTCTGACTGTTTCCATGGAGCAGCGGTTAGAGCCGGTTCTACCCAAAGATGAGAGAGGCACATACGAGGCCTCGCTGCTCGCCACTAAAACCGGCATCTGCTCGTTACCCTGTGTAATTACAGGTGGGCTCAGATTTATTCTCTCTTTATTCTCTCTCTGTCTTACTCTCTGTCTGTCTCTGTCTCTCTCTCTCTCTCTCTCTTCCTCTGTCTATATCCAGCTGCAGCTACATGAGACAGTAAACTGTCAACATCTGTGTTCAACATCTTGAAGTCTTTTTCCAATCAGTCACTTTCATCATATTCAGTTTGTCAAGAAAATGTTCTACACTTACTGAGCACTTTATTACGAACACCTACACACATCACACAGTTATCTACGTTTATGTCAAACATCTTGTAGGGAGAAAACATCAATTCAACACACGGTTGTTAGTCCCAGATGTCTGTTTTGAGTATTTCAGAAGCTGCTGATCTGCAACACACAGCAGTCTGTGATGTGAGTTTTCACAGAATGGTGCAAAAATACAAAAAACATCAAGTGAGCAACAGTTTTGTTTGTTTTTTGCATCGAGAGATCAGAGGAAAATGACCAGATTGGTCAAGTCAAGAAGCTTTTATTGTGATTTCAACCATATATTGTGGTTCACACAAGAAGAAGATTTTTAATTTTGAGCAGAAAAGCATCTCAGAACACACAACCCTTCAAACAGAGCATACTACATGTGCTATTCAGTATTTTAGGACATGCACGTGGCCCTGTACATGTGTGCCTCTGTTACAGAGGTATTTTAATTCTTTCTAGTCAAATCTCATCATTTCGATGGTCCACAGGTTACCCAGTTCTCCGTGACAAAATTGAGTTCAAAAGACCAGGGACGGCAGCTAACAAGGACGACTGGAATAAATTCCTTATGGCTACCAAGGTAAAATCATTTATTCCCAGAGACATTAGAGGAACAAAAGTCTCTAGTATTTTCATTCAGTGCTAAATATTCACAAATATAAAGGTTATATAATTGATCGAATGTGTAAAGCTCTTAGTTAAACATTTTTTGCGTTTTGTCCCGTAGACCACTCACAGTCCCGAGTGCCAGGACGTCCTGAACTTTATATCACGCTGGTGTGGTGGTCTTCCATCTGCTGGATTCACCTTTCATTAAGGGAAAGGTTCGTGCTTCTCAGTCTTTTTTTATTTTTATTTCTTATTTTTATTCTTTTTGTAAAGGAAACGTGCAAAGTAAGAACTAGGGCCCGAGCACCGAATGGTGCAAAGCCTTATTGTTTTTGCTCGGGTTTATTATTTATTTATTTATTTTTTGCACACATTGGCCAATTGGGGTCCCTTAACATGCTCGAAAACTCTTGAAATTTGGCACACACGTCAGAGTCGTGCAACGCCAGGCTTGGGCAAAGGCTGGAATACGGGCGTGGCAGGGGGGCTCTGTAGCGCCCCCTGTAATGCAAAAACAAACATTGGTGCATAGATCGGGCAATTATGTACGCACATGTACGAGAGTTGGTACGCATATAGATCTCATCGACCCGAACAACTTTCGTGCTCTAAACTATGAGCTCCGCCCAACAGGAAGTCGGCCATTTTGGATTGTTTTATAATTGCATGCGGTGAACGCATCGATGTGCTTATTGTGAATCTCGGACATAGCGCCACCAACAGGCGCCAGGAAGTGTGTCAGTCACAACAGTTGCATGTGGTGAACTTTTAAATACTCCTCCTAGGACATTCATGCGATTGACACCAAACGTGGTGAACATGATGCCGAGACATTGCACTTGCTAAATTGCGAAGGGATTTTTGATATCTCGAACGGTGCTGCCATGGCGAGGCGACTAAGTTATGGCGAATTCAGAGAAACATGAAGTGTCTTCTATCTAAGGCAAAAATGTCTTATTGTGATGACACGCGGTGTGTATGTTCGGCCAAGGATTCCGATCGCACCGATGTGCTTATTGTGAGTCCCGGGTATAGCGCCACCAACAGGCCCCAGGAAGTGTGTCAGTTACAAAGGTGGATTTTTTGACAGCTGCATGCGGTAAACTTTTAAATACTCCTCCTTGGGGATTCATGCAATTGAGACCAGACTTGGCCACCATGACGCAGAGATATTGGAGATGCGAAATTGCGAACGGATTTTTGATATCTCAAACACTGTTGCCATGGCATCGTGTCAAAGTTTACTTTTATTTCAGATTAACTTAGATTAACTTGAAATTTGACACATACATCACATTTGTCGGCTGTTAAGTGTGGACAAAAAGGTCAGACAAAGGTGTGTCTCTTAAGTGGCTCACTAGTACCCCGTTTGTCTAAAATGTGGGGTTTCATTTACCTACAGTCCCCAAATATAAAATAGTCAATATAATAAATAAATAAATAGATAAATAATCAAGTAACAACATAAAATAGTCCACTGATATTTACCCACTTGATGCACTTGCCCACCGTGCATTGTTTTCTGGGAGGCACTGTATAGTGATAAAAAAACGTGCGAGGGCCCGCCATCGCTGCTTGCAGCTATATTTTTTTTTGTATTTACATGTACATTTGCATTGTTTGGCAGACGCCCTTATCCAGAGAGATGTAAAAAATTGCTTAAGTCTCTGTCATTGAATGCATGAACTCTGGTTCACTAGGCTACAGACTTAAGATACCGTGAGCCTAAATCACTGTTCACTGTTTTTTTTTTTTTTTTTTTTTTTTTTTTTTAAATATATATATATAATACAGATATACAACAAACAGGGAAGAAAATGCTAGTTGAAGTGTTTAATGAATAAGTAGGTCTTCAACTGTCATTTGAAAATAGCCAGTGACTCAGCAGTGCAAACCCCTAGACCATTGTATGGTCTAAACCATTGTGTTTTCACTGTGCACATGACAATAAACCTCATGAATCTTACTGAAGATTCTGTAACTCTTTGTTTTTTGAACCATGTTATTTTAGAAATCAGACTTTTATTGAGATTGTTTAAGTGAAGGTCTGTACACATGACTGATAATACCATATAAATACCCAAAGACATGATATACGTTATATATTTGCTGTATGTAATAAATATATAATTATTATTATTTGTCAGCTTCATAAAATCATGCATGAGTTTCAGATACTGATTGCATCAAACATGAGATAAGGAAAAAATATGACCATATTTATTTTTCAGGGTTGGAGGAGCTGCTCTAAAGAATTGTGTGACGTCCAGTGAGCGGTTACTCAGATCACCTCTTGTTACAGCTGTGAAAAGCAGAAAGAGGAATTCAGAGGGATTCAGATTCCAGTACTGAACCTGCTCAGTTCAGAACCTGATGCGGTCTCATGCTGCTGTAGCCCATTTGCAACAAAGTTCAACATGTGCTGAAAAAAAGCTGAGATGCTTTTCTGCTCCTCGTGTTTGTATAGAGTGGATATTTGAGTTACTTTATATGTCCTGTCAGCTCGAAAGGGGAGCGATCCAACAACCGCTACACCAAGTCACTAGACCACATCCCCCTATTCTGATGTCTGATAACTGAAGCACTTAATCTGTATCTGCATGAATTTATACACATGACCGGCTGATTACATGAATGAACATGGGTACAGTGTTCCTATTAAAGTGGCCTGTGGCATTAAGAAAGACACAAATGGAATAAAATACAATCTTTTGATATATACGTTGTGTATTTCACTTCTTGTTATTTGAGGCCTGTGGAAGGAGTGATCTGAGTTTAATAAAGAAAAGAAATTACGAAGAAAAAAAAGTGACTATTTGTGAAGTGAGTAAAACACAAACAAGGTAAAGTTTTATGAAGTAAGCTATGTTATGGTAAAAGCTTGTAGAGCTAACAGCATGTATCGGCGATCTGACAAGACTTTAGTATAAAGCTATACACTTTAAAATAAGTTGTCTGTAGAATTATTCAGACAGGAAAAGATTTCTGGACATACAGTATGTGTGTTAAATAGTGGCACATGAGGATGTCTTTAATAATTCCGATTGATTCTCATGGGAAAATGTATTTATACAGCACACAAAGCAGATTTGCAGTAAATCTGATATAAAACTAAAACCAGAAGAACCAGACTCAAAACGATGAAGCCGGAGAGTGTGGTTATATGATAATATCTCTTCTGTAACTGTATGCTATTGAGGCAAGCGCTGAGACCGTGTCTGAATCTTGAACTATGGAAGACTTTGAAAACGTATGGACGTTTGTCCTCTGCTCTTCTGGGTACCGATAAAGAGCCCGTACTGTTTGACAGGGGCGGTTCTAGGGTCTCATCTTTAGTGGGTTTTAGCCCTCAGTGAGAATTAAAAACAAGAAGAGTTTTATATTATATATTATATGACTACATAGTAAGCCAAAAGTTATGGTATTATTTAAAATGGCAAAAGTGGACACCAAAATTTTATGCATGATGTAATGATGCCAGTCTTGAATCAGATCAGTTCATGTATGTGTGCATTCTCTACAAACAGTGTGTCCAATGAATGCAGTCATTAATAAAATAAATATTCACAAGACAAAGACCAAATCAATAAATGTTATTTTTATTTAGTATTGAATGGATTGTTTGCATTAATATTTTGTTTGTGCTACAACTCTGGTAATAAGAATAGTGAAATTTCACTGCTTTTGGTTGCCGTCTTTGCGGCTTTCCGCCGATTAACGTTATAGATAAACACCTCCAGCTCTGACTGCGCGTGCACGCTGCGCGTACCTGTGCTTCTCCCTTCAAATAAAGCAGACGGCTGATGACGCACTTTTGAAAGACTACAACGCATGTGCGTAAAAGCAAAGGAAAAAAATCGCTCTTGGATCAAACTGATAAATAAGTTTATTTCACATCGACGACATGTCCGGCATTTTATCGTCATTTTTACTGTTTATTTATGAAAGTAAAAATTATACTTTTAGTTTTAGGGTGGCTGAGATCACAGACAGGGGGCTGGAGCCCACCCTAAAAAAGGTCTAGAACCGCTCATGCTGTTTGAGCAAAGTAAACTGTATTCTGCTCTTCTGGGTACAGAGAAAGAGCCCGTACTGTTGGTGCAGCATAAAAGACAAAAGTTTTACTCTGGTACTGTAGTGTGAGACCTTTCAGTGATTTATAGGTCTATAGTAATATTATAATTAGAATGAATTATAGTTATACACATTACCAGGAGCCTCTGCATTGTGGATAAGACATTGTCTGCTTTTAGTTAAGCACTAAGTTTAAGTCTAAGCAATTAAAACATGAACATACAACATGCTGGGTGATAAAATGTTGCTGCTTTCATTGGCTGAAAATAAGAAGACAGCAAAATATATATGAATTCTATATTCATTTCTAGTTGTTGTTCCAGAATTCTCTTTCACTTCTGTTATTTCGAATTCTATATCTCATTCATATTTGTATGTTGTGTTTTAAACGAATTCTTTCCTTCAGCTTTGTACAGTATTTATGGAAAGTCTTCGAAGGTGTATTGAATGTGATGAAGAGAGACACTTCTCCCTCCAGCCGGCCGGTGGCGACAATGTGCCGTATGACAATGTTTCCCGACTGCCATAAAACCCTAACAGAAGAAGAAAAGCGGCTCTTTCTCTCTTTTATGACGGCAGTTTTAAGAAGGAAAACATGTCGTTAATGAGGTAAGGACATATTTATAACCTTAAAACGACACGGATACACTTACAGACATACACGGCGTATACCATCCCTTAAGAACGACCTGTTTGAAGCGTGTTTTATTACAGTTTATTCAGTTGTTAGCGGTTTAAAGGCCTTTAGCACGTTAGCTAGCTAATATCCCTGCACTAAAGATACTTGTATTTGATTAGCTTTGGTGGCTTTAGCGAGCTAGATATCAGATTAATAGCCTTGTAGATATCGAGGTGTATTTAATTTAGGCTTATTTATTAAAAAACAAACAAAAAAAAAAAAAAACACACATACACATCAACGCGTCTGTGTCGGAATTTGCTGCATTCGGCTCATCTCGGAATGTCGGAATTTCCTACTTCGGCTAGTTCGAAATGACGTCATGTTCGTCTTTTGTTAGCATCATGCTAACGTGCAGAGCGACATGGAGTCTGAGGGGAAACTAAAGATTTAAACAAAGAAATCCTTTTAAGATATTAATGTTAAAGATGATAAATGCAACAAACAATAAATGGGACAATATTAATCTGAGAATAATCTGAGAATAAGTAGATAATATTAATATGAAATTGTTTTGAAATTATAATTATACACTTATTTTATACAACAAACTAATTTCTGCAAATGTTTATAGATGTTACATCAGATTTTTAATATAAATACAGAATCCGCACCTTTTTTATTGTATGTACAGTAGTTTTTTAATCATTATGTGGGACAAATATAATGTACAGAAAAGATTGTTTTTTTTATTATGAGGAAAATAAAATGGCAATAATTTCATATTTAAAAAAATATATTTTACTTTTTTTTTTTTTTATTTGGAAAGCTTCACATCCATAAATGTAAAATGGTCTGAAAAGAAAGCAAACAAACATTTTCCATTTTAAGCTGGAAATGAAAACATATTTTGAAACTTTCTCACAAGCTGAAAATCTTACAAAACTGTTTTTTTTTTTAAACAAGGATTTTAATTGAATTCCTCTTTTCTAAATTAATTGTATTGCTCGATTCTGCTCATTTGTATTTTTTTATTCTTTCCTTTATATTTTTATTCATTCCCTACTACTTCCAGATTTGAATAATATGGCATTGCATTTTGTTATGTTATCATTTGTCATGGAGACAATAAAAAACACACACAAAAAAAAACGTGCTCATTGTTTAACAAGATATTGTGTGTTATGTGTGATATATATATAGCCGTTCATTTAAAGGTATCAAAGCTGTGTTTATTTCTGTCGCTGTGAGCTGCCATGTTGTTGACGTCACGTGCAGTTTAGAGTCGAGTTCAGCGAGCAATCAAGCCTATACTGCATTCTTTTTGTTCTTGTTATTGTCCTCTAGAGAGCTTTGTATCCACCACAGTTAGTGAGGCACAATTTACATAAATGCTAGGGCAGTCTGTAGGGTCTTTCTCTCTGTTTCTGTCACACATGAGTCCAGCTCTGTTCCGATCACAGATCCTGCCCTCCTCACCTGTCCGGTTGTGCCCAATCTCTCTTTTTGCAACTTCCTCCCAAGCACACCACAATGTAGAAAAGGACACTGAAAAGATTACGATAGTATTAACATAAACCTGCTTTGCTTCATCCTCTCCAGCTTTTTACCCGTGCCAATTCAGCTGTCTCAAGACCAGCTTGAGGCAGAAGAAGCACAGAGGTCCCATTCCACAGCTCTGGTGTTAACCCGCAAAGAACCTCCTCCTTATGGCTCACGAAAAGGATGGGTGCCCCGCACTATGGAGGTAAATTTAACAGTTTCAGTGTACACCAAATTAATTAACTGTTGGTTTATGTGTCTGCTCTTTTCCCCCCATCCTTTAGGACTTCGGAGATGGTGGTGCATTCCCAGAGATTCACGTGGCTCAGTACCCACTTGAAATGGGCAGGAAGAAGAAGACCTCCAATGCCCTTGCCTTACAGGTGGATGCGGAGGGGAAGATTAAGTATGACGCGATTGCACGTCAAGGACAGGGAAAGGATAAGGTAATATATGTGTATAGTGAAGTGGTGTTATTTCAACAATGGTTGAGTGGATTTAAAAAAAAATGTATAAAAAGGTGCTTCAATGTATTGTTGTGTTCTGCCTTTTTAACAGGTCATATTTAGTAAATACACAGATTTGCTTCCGAAGGAAGTGCTTCATGAAGATGCTCCCGGACTGCAGAAACCTGACGAGGAAGCAGTTAAAGAGGTAAGAAATCCTCATAAATACAGCTGTTCCCTTCAAAAGAACTGCTCGAGTTCATCTCAGTTCAAGTTTTACCTCATTACCAACTTTCAAATATTGTTTAATGAAGGAATTTGTCAAGCTGTTTTTATACGAAGAATTTTTTTTCCCAAATTAACAAAAGGTTATTAATTTACTTTTTCACAAGATGGGCAAAATAGGGCAATAAACTTATCGTCAGGGGTGAATACTAATGCAATTACAGCTTTTATTCTCTTTATTATTTATTTATTCTGCATGGGCACCATTAAGAGCAGATTTGTTGTTTTCCTACTGAGCTGTTGTGATCGGTGTGTTTGTTACTATCAGTGTTGGAGTCATTCAGTCGAGTTCTTGAGCAACGCATTTTACCCTCATCTGCTCACTTCTAGATAAATGTTCATTCATGGGGGAACAAAGGGCACCATTCTTCAATTCTCTGTTTTTATTTTTGTCAGAGTAAGTTGGATAAAAGGGAACACCTGAATGTGTGTGTGTGCAGGAGTATGGTGTAGATCATGATTAAACAGTGAAACAACAAATCTTTATTTCGAATGTGTTAACAAGTCTTTCCTAATTCCTTGTCATTTTCTTCTTCCGTCTCCTTCCCAAGCTCACAGAAAAGACCAGAGCTGCTTTAGATAAGCAGGTGTCGCAGAAGATCGCTGCTGCCATGCCTGTACGAGCAGCAGATAAACAGGCTCCGGCACAGTACATACGGTAAAGCTTGCAGTCAGTCAGCAATGTGTTACGATACAATACGTTTTCCTTATTGAAGTCAGCCTCATTCTTTGTTTTCAACAGGTACACACCTTCACAGCAGGGCGTAGCGTTTAACTCCGGGGCCAAGCAAAGGGTCATCCGTATGGTGGAGATGCAGAAAGACCCGATGGAGCCACCACGCTTTAAGTAAGTTTTATTGAACATCCACACAGATGTATAAATATAGATTTGTTCAAGTCTACCAGGCTGGTAGTTGTTTTTTACCCAGACAGGCTATACACTGTATTAACACTTTCTTAAGTGCTTCTGTTATCGTGTCTGTTTCCACAGGATTAATAAAAAGATTCCTCGTGGTCCTCCATCTCCTCCCGCTCCAGTCATGCACTCTCCCAGCAGAAAGGTAAGGAAACGGCTCCATCACGCCGTCGGCTCTTCACGACCAAACCTAACATTCTTGCATATGCTCTCTGATGAACCGATTCACTTCCATGCTTCTGTTCCTTTTAGATGACCGTGAAAGAACAACAAGAGTGGAAGATTCCTCCTTGCATTTCCAACTGGAAGAACGCCAAGGTGCCTTCTGCGATTTATCCTCACTAGAGTCAGACACCCAGCAGCTTAACAAATATTTGAATATCAGATCTTTATGGGCTTTTATTTATTTTAAGCAGTTAATTTAATCAGTCATCTGTTTATTAAAAAAAAAAGTGATGTCATAGCCAATGTTAAGGAAATATTCTGAACCAATAGAGTGATGTCTGTCTTTTTTTTTTTTTCTTAAGCAGTTCTGTGCAAACTACTGGGAATCCTAACAATGGTTCCTGACCTAAATGATAAGAACGTTCATACGAAACCACTGCCCAGATAATTAATGTCGAGTGTAAATCCTAGATCTGAACTGGCTTGCTCATTAGGATCTAAATCCATTTCCAGATTTCTGTAAATCGGTGTCAGTGTCTGTTGTTAAATAAATGCAACTGATTTGAAAATGACATGTTAGGACCCTGAAACAAATCTGTATTATATAGTCCCGAAATGAAATGTAAAACACTTCATCTTTGTCGTTTTAAGGGTTACACAATCCCACTGGACAAGCGTCTGGCTGCTGATGGAAGAGGACTCCAGACAGTTCACATCAATGAAAATTTCGCCAAGTTAGCTGAGGCTCTCTACATCGCCGACAGAAAGGTAATGCTTTATGCAGGATCTATTTAGGATGTGCACTGTATTGAGAACTGGCTTGAATCCCAAACCCATCTCTGATTCCCAAAACCCATTTTAGTGTTCGTGATATAACAGAGAGACAAACTGGAGCTCATTTGAAAAGCTTGTTCATGTTTGGACTCTGTGTGATCTACATAGGCGAGAGAAGCTGTGGAGATGCGTGCTCAGGTGGAGAAAAAGATGGCACAGAAAGAAAAGGAGAAAAAGGAGGAGAAACTCAGGGAACTGGCAAAGATGGCCCGAGACAGGAGAGCAGGGATCAAAAGCCATGGAGACAAAGGTACAAACTTCTAAACTGTCATTCTGTGTGTGTCACTGTCTTTATCTACATATTGATTATTTCTCTGTTTATTCTGCCTTTCCACTTCCCAGGTGGTGAGGACACTGAGGTTAGGGAGCGTGAAGAGATCCGCCATGACAGGAGGAAGGAGAGACAGCACGACAGGAACATCTCCAGAGCCGCCCCTGATAAAAGGTACCTTCATTACCGGTTAATATTCATTAATTCCTCATAGCTTTAATGTTACATTTGATTAACATGTTCTTGATTTGGGTATTTTTCTCTGTGCTGATTCATATATTCTGGGAAAGGCATTTATACAACACTGATTTTGTGTGAGGGATATAGTATTATGGTGCTGGGTCATCAGAGTCAATTCATATCATCCCCAGGTCTAAACTGCAGCGGGACCAGGACAGAGACATCAGTGAGCTGATTGCCCTGGGTCAGCCCAACCCACGTATCTCCAGCGAGGCTCAGTACGATCAGCGCCTCTTTAATCAAAGCAGGGTAACTCATTCGTTCTCACTGCATGATCACAGATCAGTTGTTAATAAAAAAAATCATAATGCATTAAAAAGTCTTTACTGGAGTCTTTACTGGGTTTTGTGCTCAAGTGCAGTCTTGCTATTAGAGGTCCAGCTCCTGTATCTAATTGGAGGTCTGTTTGTTTTCCAGGGGATGGACAGCGGCTTTGCGGGAGGAGAGGACGAGGTATATAATGTATATGACCAACCCTTTGGAAGAGGCAGAGACATGGCACAGAACATCTACAGGCCCAGCAAGAACACAAGCAAGGATATGTATGGAGATGATCTGGACACCCTCATGCAGAGCAACAGGTAGTGTAAATAAAATGACTGTCAGACACCCTTTGTTCTTCACATGAAGCTATCATGACAGTGTAATAATTATTAAATGTATGCGCAATGAATCCATATGAAGCTAATTCTTAAATTATACTCTGCTGTTGCTGTTTTTTTTTACCTTCAGGTTTGTCCCTGATCGGGAGTTTTCTGGTACAGATCACGGCCCACGTAGGGATGGACCTGTCCAGTTTGAAGAAGATCCTTTTGGTCTGGACAAGTTCTTGGAAGAAGCCAAGCAACACGGTGGCTCCAAGAGGCCGTCAAGCACCGGGCGCTCAAAGGACTATGATCATGACAAGAAGCGCAGGAAGGAGTGAGCAGCACAGCCAGCACATGTTCGTTTAGGACTCGCACCAGCTTTCAAAGTCAAGAATATAAGGAATAGCAAGTTGTACCAGGTGATATTCCAGGTGTCGGTAAACGTCAATATAGTCAGCCACCAACTATTTGTGACCTGAAGCTGGCTCCTGGCAAAGTCACACATTCTCTTAATATTCTTATTAAATTTTGTATCATAAAAGTCGTGAGATGATTTAGCAAGCAAGCTAGCTGTGTATAACTTGCTTGTATTCTGTATTTTTAACACTTTACTCCCCTCTTGCGTCCCATCGTTGTTTTCATTGCTGTTGATCCCTCCTCTGCTGAAATACTAGTAAAGCACACTAGTACACCAGCCCTCTTGAATACGTCATGGACCTTTTCCTGCACATTTTTTTTATAATTAGTCTGAGCAGTAAAGTGAGTTGTATTATGTATTTGGGCTTCTGTTGTTGAATAAATCGATCCTGTTCAGATTCCAGATGGAAAAGATATTTTCGTCTGATTACGACATCTCTCATGTCATAATACAAGCTCCTACTAAAGAAAAAAAACTTGTCGTTATACAATATTATATTACACCTGTGCCCTTAAATTCTAGTTCAATGCTCAACTTTATTTAACCTTCATGTTGCCCCTGGGTCTTTTTGACCCCACTGGAAGAATTTAATGTGTCATAACTTTGGTTTTCTTCCACATATTTGCCTGAAATTTACCAGGATTGTTCCAAATTATGAACTTTGCAAGCAAAATTAATTTTGTCTATTTTTGTTGAACTATGTGTTCAGAACAGTATGTACTACGCGTTCGTTATCCTCTTGGGCCATTTTGACTCGGCCACATTTAGTGGGGCAATAGGTCACACTTTTGCCCTTTTCAGCGCAATGAACTTACATACAGACACAAAAATGCACACGTAAAATGTCCACTAACACATGCACCCAAAACACACACTCACACTCCACACACACACACATGCGCACACAAACACACACACATATTGGGCATTGCATTTCATTAGGCCTCCAGAAAAGAAAAAAAGCCAAACATTTGTAAATATTTCACACTTTTGATATACCTTTGCCTAGCAGAGGGCAAAATATGATCTACTGAAATGATGCTACACACACACACACACACACACACAAGCACTGGGCATAGCAATTTATTAGGCCTCAAGAAAAAACAAAAGCTACTCATTTGTAAATATTTCACACTTGTTAGATGCATTTGTCCAGCTGGGGGCAAAATCTGATCTACCAACAAGCTTCACACACACACACACAAGCATTGGGCATTGCAATTCATTGGGCCTCCAAAAAAACAAAAACAATCATTTGTAAATATTTCACACTTGTTATATGCATTTGTCCAGCTGGGGACAATATCTTCTCTTCTCTTCTTCTACCAACAATCTTTACACACACACACACACACACACACACACACACACACGTGTTTTCATATTCAAATCATGTTTGTTTCCTCTCTCTTATTTATGAATTTAGTTGCATCAGTCAGCTTTGGCCTGGAGATATGCTGAGTAATGTTTGACATTTATCAGTCAGTGGTTATCCAAAATAATATTTAATAATTTCTGCTTATTTTACTCAAAACATGGCAAAATTTCATACGGGTTATCATTCATAAATTAAGTATAATAAAACAAAACATAAGGAGGTAAACAAAGTTTTATTCACATGAAATTATGGCATGTTTTTGAGTGTGTGTGTGTAGCCTGTTGGTTGATCAGATGACATCAGGTGGGCAAAATACATATTACAAGTGTAAAATAGATATTATACACAGAATGGTGCTAATTGTAGAATTTTTGATTTATAAGCATTCAAGTCAATTTGGCCTGTAAAAAAACAGGTTTTATTATTTGCTGACATTAAAAATGGTCAAAATGGTTTCAAAACAATCTCTTGCCCTTGAAATATACCAGCCTGTAATTGTGCATTAACTTTTGTGCCTCTATAGTGAAAATAATTCAAAATTTCTGTTTTTCTTTTTAACTAAAAAATGAGGCATTTTTGTATATAAATAAGGTTTATTATACCAAATATATATTTTTGCAAAATATATGTTAATATGTTGGAAACAAGTTACAACACTTGTTGTACAACACTTACAACATACACTTACAAGTTAAGACTAAAAAGGTAAAAAAAAAAAAAAAAAAGGCTATCATATATAGTTCATTTTTTATAAGCAAAAGGTCAAAAGGTCAAATTGACTCCTAATTTGTATAGGACGACAACACAAGGGTTAACTAAAGACCAGCCTCAAGCTTCAAGCTCTTTCATTTTCCTTTTTGAAAGGACCTGGTTAAGAAATAGAACTTTATTAGCAATGTTTCTGCCTTCCTGTGTTCGCAGGGGCCTCGGCTAACATATTTTCCTTTTTATTACACTTATAAATGATGTTTTGTACGTCTGTATGTACGGAAGGGAGAAGCTGTGTTTACTGTTTTTACAGAAACAGAACTTTTTATATAGAACCAAAGTAAATCAGTGAATTTACATTAAAACTACAAGAAGTTGTTAAACGAGCTCCTTATCTGGAGAACATCTTAAACGTTTAAGAAGAAAATGGGAAAAACTTTCAGATCTTATAACTGGCTACCAGAAGAAGAGCAGGAGCAGATAAAAACTGGTAACCTGCAGTAAACGAGGTAAGAACCTCCAACTATACAAATAGCTTAGATTTAACTTTGCTTTAACAGCTAAGTGATTTTACATTCATGTCAATAAAGCAGAACTGAACTGAACTGGGAGAAATTTGTTTTCTCTGAGATAATGGCTACCCCGGCTAACCAAGCAGCCAACTTACAGGTACAATAACTAGCCTGCTGATAAAACTAACTGCTAGCTTACTGCTAATTCAGTATCAGTTACTGGTTAATTTATTATTATTAATTTATTATTATTATTATTATTATTATTATTTTTAAATCTCCAGGTACATGACAGTTACTTGATAGACTGCAGTAGTGGGATGTTTGCACCAAATTAGCAAGTGTGTACAGACTGAAAGATCACTGAGGTAAAAGACTCATTTTAGAAGGTTGTACAGACCTCCTCTTTAACACTTTATTTCAGAAAGCAGAAATTTACACTTGGTTTCATTAAGTTTACTTTTTTGTGATATATGGACTTGTTGGCATTGATGGTGGTATCTGAGTGCTAACTTGTGTCCTGTTGTGTTGCTTATTTTTCATCACCTCACGCCAAAACGATTCCATGCACATGCTCTATTATTACGATGAATTTAGCTCCTTAGTTAGCATAGCTATATGTCTACTGGCTATAAAACAGTGGAAATCTAAGTAGAAAGGAGGAACCTAGAGGAAAGTGAAAGACTTATGTAGCCAAGCTGCACAAATGTTCAAAACAACAAACAAAAAATAGATTTTCCCTGGTTCCATAGACTTTGGGGTTGTTCAGAAGCCTCGTTGCTGCCTAAACACCATGTAGATCATTTCTAATATCAGAATATAGAATATACTGTAGATTTTAAGTAAAGATTATAGAAGAAAAAATGTAGAAGACTTTAAAGCTTATTGATGTTTATTTTTTTTGTATTATTGGAGCTCATAAAGCTTTGCAGGTATGTTGTCAAGTTGAGGATGCTCCTAATTTGTTTCCAGTGTGTTTAAACAGAGGAAAACCCAACACCCTTACCCTTCATTACTTTCATGCCTTAGATGGCAATGTTTGCGGTTGTGTCGTCCTAAATGCAGCTCCAAACCCAGGCTTCTCATGTAGATCCTTTGTCAACAAGCAGTTCTAAAGTTTCTCCTCATTCCATTAATAAATTATTTGAGGCACCGTTTTGTAAATGCTGGGACGGAGGAAGGAATTGTAACTATCGTTAAAGTAAAAATAATACTGAATCAATCAATGATTCTGATTTCCACATCATGATACAATGGTCAACTCCCATGTTGGTGTTATATAGGCAAGAACTTTGTCATATTTGTCCCTTTGAATTTCCGGTTAATCAATTCATACATTTATGCTTTTATCCAAAACATTTATCTATCTGAGGTGAAACAAATGCTAGATTCCTGAGAAAACAACATTTGGCTACAAATCCAGATTAAATTAATATGTTTACATGCAACTAAATGATCAGTTACCAGTAATCTGATCGAAAAGCCTTTATTGATCCGACTGAATTTGATCTGAATGAAATTTTAAGCTATATTGTAAGGGGTAGGGTAGATCTAAAATAATCCAGTAAATCAGATATAACCATGAAAACACATGAATCAGACTGTTTTCTTTATTGGATTAAAAATGCCCTCGTTTATATGTGAAATTTTGTTTGGAATATATTGTATGCAATGCACGTGTAAATGAATAATTGAATCCCATTGCAATGTTTAGGGTCATTCGGCTATCAGATTGTATTCGTTAGGATTCATATTGATTCATTTATTCTAAGCATGTCACTATTACACACTGTGATAAGATATCACTGGAGATTTCATTGATTACTGCAGCCTATTGTTGCATCTTATTAGGATAAGCTGAAGTGTTTTCAGTAAAATTGCTTAACTTCACAGCACAACAACGGCGACGTGGGTTAAATTCGTTTTTTATTTTTCATTGCACAGTAATCTCTATCTACATTAATTCTAAATCATTTGTGGCAGCAGATATTCACAAACATCCATGTGAAATTTGCATAAAACTGTACAAGAAAAGTGGCTACAATGAGAAAAATACTGCAACCCACCGAGAACTGTGAAACTCAGGAACAAGGGAGATGAAGCGCAAGGAGAGAGAGATAGAGAGAGAGAGAGAGAGAGAGAGAGAGAGCGAGAGAGCGAAAGGATCTACTTCATAACAGAAGTATACTATATTAAAATACAACGAGCTGATGGATAAACAATATTAACCAAAAAAAAAAAAACATCAGAGGAAGAAGGCGCATTATTAGACATCGCAGTTTCAGCAGGGATTTTTTTTTCTTTCTTGGAAAAAATGACAATCAACATCCACACAGACAGAATCGGAAACGAAGGAGGTGAGGCCTGAAAACCGGCTCGAAGAGGACACACACAGCCTGAGAGTGGCTCACACTTACTGCACTTACTGTCACTGAACATTTCAACACACATTAGATTACTGATGAACAATGATAGTGGGAACCGAGAACATAGAGGTTCTGCGTTAATGACTTCTTTTTCCTTTATTTTTTTCTTTAAAGGTCAAGTAAATTATGTTAGCAGATCCAACACAACGGTTCCCCAACTATCATGATCAGTCTCTTTTTTCCCACACTGGACTTTTGTGCTAAAACAATTGGTTTTAGTCTGAAACGCATACAGACGTTCACACTATCTCACTGGACGTCAATAACAAACCCCCAACAAACCATTCGCTTAAAACCAAACACAAAGCTTCCGAACAGAAGTAAAACGTATCGCTCGATCAATTACGTTTTAACTGTTCTGATTGAGCTTTCAGCTTATTCGCAAGGAATCATTTGACAAAAACTAGTTTGCAAGGACGTGTTAATGGAAAAGACGGTAAAATGAAATAAACACGCTTTTACACGCTTTAACTCAGAAATGCTAATTAAACTGGGAGGAATTTATACCAACTTATATTCTAAAACATTTTGACATGGCAATAATATATATTATACTGTATAATATAATTTATGTTTTTTTTTTCTCAAATTAAAATCAATGAGGAAAGTAGTTTTATCCACACGGGTCAAGAACCACACGTAAAACCTCACTAATACAACAATGTCCCATATTACTAGAAGTAACGGTTAGAAATAAAAGCACTGAAAAAAAGTAAATCTTTGGCATTTAACAACATATAGTATGGGGACTGTCTTTACACCGGTTCGTCCGCTCTCGCTCTTCGATTTATGGTCCCAGATTGTCAGACTAATTTATTTACACGATGGCAAAAAAACTTGGGGAAGAGAGAAAGAACGAGAGGGAGGACGTAATGCTCTGGACAGAGAAAAGAAGTCTTATGTACAAACACATATAGCAGCAATGTCCTTGCACACAATAAATTACACTTGTACTGAAATTACAGTTGAGGGAAAACGTAATTGGACGTTTTCCAATTCAATTGCTTTTGATATATCGATTTTTTTTTTTCTTATTTTTTTTTAACGAATACCTCCCCACAAAAAAACTGCACAAATAAATTTAGACAGCTGGTATGGCTTTATAAACAGTAAAGATTAACATCCCGAAGTGACCCTAACTATTGACTGAGAGTCGAGTGGGCGGAGCCACAGACTACATTACGTTTGTGTCACTGGTTTAAAGGCAGCACCTTATTAACCTGTTCAAGCTTCAAAACAAAACGCTAAACAGGAAGGAAGTGTACGCCTTGTTTGTAGGTTGTAGATATATTCACACGAGTGACCGCATCGTCCGGACATCAAACTTGGACACTCAGACCGAATGCATTATTCTTAATTTCAGCATTAATGTGGTATAAGTGCTTGCTTGTTTTAAATAAAAGGAAAAATTTAAGATTAGGAAAATATACAGAGCTCAATGCTCTGGAACTATGAGAAATAAAAGAGATAAATAAAAATAATATGTAAAATAATCACAATGATAAGAGACGTGACATATATTTCTGAGAAGTAAAAAATGATTGAGTGAGAAAGTGATATCGGTGATGCCGAATTGGATTATGTCCATATATAATCTGGTCATGTTGTTGATGTTAGTCTTTATTTCTCAGCCCTTTTTTTTAAAAAAAAAAAAACAAAACAAAACAAACAAAAAAACCCCCCTCCATTTCAGCCCTTTTTCTGTACTGGATACCTGGGCACATGAATATACCATCAGAAAAGAAAAAAAAGGTATATAATTAGTTAACACACAATTTCTATTCTTTCCCAGTTTTATTCTTTCGAACATTTCCGCTTTTAGCTCGATAAAACTTATTTGACTAATTAGAAATAAACCCATTCAATATGGTACTTTAATGTAAAGTATTATTGTGCTGATATAATCCATGAGACAATTCCCAAATGCAAACTAGAATATCATGAAACAAAATGAATTAAACCTGAAGAGAACGTTTGACTCTTTCATATTTTTCGGTCTTGTTGAAATAAATAAATAAATAAATAAATAAAGAGAGAAATGGCTTTAAGAGAAGTAAGGACAACTCTCAGGGTCATTAGGTCCATCTCCTCCATGACAGTGACATCAATTCCTGTTAATGGCTAATCCTCAAACCTCCATACTCCAGATGTGTTTTTTTTGCACCTCAACAGTCCAAATAAAAACAGCTTTGATCAGTTCAAAAGTTGAATATAGAGATTTATATAGAATTATGTGCAGATTATTTTTCACCCTTTTCTTTTTTTTTTTTTACTATCATTCTTTCTTTTTACAATGGCTGTTTATTTATTTTTCCCTTTTAAATGTATTGTTTAGCTTCTGGTTTTCTTCTGAGAAGGAAAGAGATGAAAGAAGAAAACAGCGTGAATGGGAAAAAATTTAACTCCGAGGCTCTGGAGAAAATCACCTCAGCAACAGTGGGGGAAGGGAATAACAAACAGACAAAACAAAAGAAAGCAGATGGTGGATGTCTGGTCATGTTTTGACATGTAGTCCATCTAACACACGCACACACGTGCACACAGACACACACACACACACACACACACACACTTCTGACAGTAGGACTGAGGTCCACACAACATTGTGCCAGAAATAAACAACGGATCCCAGTGGTCCAGGAGGAAAGAGATGAAGGACCAAAGAGGGAGGGAAGGAAGGACGAGAGAAAAGATGATGCTCTCTAGATAAGCGGTTGAGTCCCTTTGTGTTCGTGGGGCTGAACTGCACATCAGAACTGGTACCATTTTTTATCCTTACACTTCAGCATCATCTGCAGCACACATAAAAAGAAAAAAAAAGCAATTTGAATCACTGCATAAAATCACACAGAAAATGTGGTAAAAAAATGGTAATAATGGATTGAAACTCAAAATATTTCAGCATTAAGCTGTGAGCTTAAATCAGACTGGTACCTCGTGGGCGTGTTTGGTAAATGAGTCAGCGCTAGCCATCATGGCCGCTGTCCGCTCTTCCACCTCGCCCAGTTTTTGTCCTCTCTCATCCAGTGCTATCCTTGCACGAGCCAGATCACCCACAATACCTGCTGCTGCCCCCTTCATGCCCTCGATGCCCCCCGGTCCAGGGATGTGCTGAGCAAGGCTTCGTGATGCCTTACCTGCCCCAGACTCACCAACTAAGAGATGGAAAAACTGATAGTGAAGTTTTCAAAGCATCTGATGATTTTATTACAATAAATAACACGTTAACTTCAAACTCAGGTGTCTTTCATCCATATCATATTTTATGATTGGGTGGAAAAACCCATTCTCATTCTTACAGAGGTCTTCTCGATCCAGTGACTGAGCTCCTCCTCCAAAAAGGCCCTTAAAGAACCCCCTGTTCGGAGCCTCTGGGGTCTCCACAGGTGTGAAGAGCTCACCGAGCATCTCCTGAAAGGTAGCAGGTAAATTTTCATGGAAGTTTCAGCAATCACCACAAACAGCACCTTAAGATGTATAATGTTTACAAACCTGCAGGTTCTCGCAAACATCCTGGCTGTAGGTTATCCTCTGGATCTCAGTTGGGGAGGTCAGGTACATGGCTTGGCCCAGGTTGGTAAAGCAGAAGGTCCTGGCTATCCTCATGTCCGTCAGAGGAAGGTAGTTTACATCTAGCAACGGCCTGAGACCAGGTAAACTGGAGGTGGAAGACAACAATGGACAGAACTCATAAGATTTCATTCATTCATTCATCTTCTACCGCTTATCTGAACTACCTCGGGTCACGGGGAGCCTGTGTCTATCTCAGGCGTCATCGGGCATCAAAGCAGGATACACCCTGGACGGAGTGCCAACCCATCGCAGGGCACACACACACTCTCATTCACTCACACAATCACACACTACGGACAATTTTCCAGAGATGCCAATCAACCTACCATGCATGTCTTTGGACCGGGGGAGGAAACCGGAGTACCCAGAGGAAACCCCGAGGCACGGGGAGAACAGGCAAACTCCACACACACAAGGTGGAGGCGGGAATCGAACCCCCAACCCTGGAGATGTGAGGCGAACGTGCTAACCACTAAGCCACCGTGCCCCCCAATTAAGATTTGAAAAAAAGCTAATGATGGGTTTTGATGTCATTAAAGAGTCAAATCAAATTCATAATTATAATATCATAATTAGAACTCAAGAGCTGAACTAACACGTGGAGTTTTGTCCTTCTCTGTGACAGAAATAAGCATGGGCAGATAACATCCTGATCTCTGTGTCCTTGCTAAAGATTTATGAGTTGCTGGGAGAGACAGACCAGACAGTCTGCATGATGCGCAACGTCTCCTCCCATCTGCAGACCCTGGGGCTTTACAGGCACTGACTTTGGCAAACAAAACAAGGGAAAAAAACTGAATCCTGCCGATCTGATTGCCAATAATCCACCTCAAAGACAAATTTTTAAAACCAGCTACAGAAATAAGATATTGGTAGTTAGAGTCCACTTTAAAAGGAACACCTATACATCATCTTTCCTAACAGCCAATCACACTGCAGTTCCTGAAGACATTGTCCAGACAATTACAAGGAGGTTTAAGCTGACCTTAACTCAATAACTCTAAGACACCCTGTGGAACCTTCTGGAAAGTTTTATCTCTTATGTGACTGATGTAGGAAGTTGACTAGATTTCAAATCAGGAAGCTGTTTTTTAGAGTTGACAACAATACTTGGGGTTTTTTAAAATAAAACTTGAATTTAAGTTTTTAGGTTTGTGGTTTGTTTTATTCCAGAAAATTTGCTTGACACTCTGAAAAGTATGTGCACCATGGTTAACTTGTTTACCACACAAAGGCTGAGAAACAGAAGACCAATACATCTTGTGTGAGATGTTAATAGAGATGTTATTCTGTCTGAAACAATTATACATTAGGGGTGTTGTCTCTTCCAGGATGATCCTGCCCCTTCCACAGGGCATGAGGGGTCACAGAACGATGCTCTCTACCACCATCACCACCACCATCAATACACATAATGACCCAATATTTCTGTGTTTATCCCTGTAGTAAAGTCTAGAATCTTGCTGTACATGTAAACCTTTAGGATTTTGTGTTGCGGAAACTCCGAACTGTGCTCACCGATTACAAGCAATAGAAATAAGATGTCTTTCAGGAAAACTGCAGGAAAGGACAACGTGGCTTACCTGAGGATCATGATGTGTCCGTTGGCACAGAAGCACGCCACACAGAGGCCTGGTCCCACCTGCACCACGTCTGCCTGCAGCACAAACGACGTCTCTGTGATGTTGTGCTTGAAGACGCAGGTTTGTGAGGGTAGAGAAATCACTTTGGCCTGCTTCTCCGAGCATACCACCATATACTGGCTCTCAGTCAGGTCTTGCGAGGTAGAGGGTGAGACGGACACCGGCCTCCTCCTCCTCACTCTCTCCTTCTCCTCGCTGTCAGTGTTTGGTTCGTACCACAGCTCCGATGTGGGCGGGAGCAGGGAGCCTGTGTTATCCAGGAATGCCAGCCGGACGATGCTTCCTTTCAGCCGAACGAAAGTTCCTAAATGGATGGGGATACGATGCAAGTGTGATCATTAACACCAACTAATACTGGAATTATTGTCTAAACACTCAATGCTTATTCACCAAGTGTTTTCTAAAACACATAATGAGGGAGAAATATAGAAATGCTAATAATCCAGAGTTTTAACTTATCTATAAAATCAAGAACAGGATAAAGTCAGAAATAAAAACCAAACTCACCACTGGGTGAGACGATGACTGGCTGCAGTAACCGCTGCTCTCCTGGAGGGGGCATGTTTAGGGAGATAGCAAGGACTGTACCTAGCGAAGTGCCCACCCACAGGGCGGGGCTTTGGGTGCTGTCCGTTTTACACGTGTACGTCTGGGAGAAGAAGAACGACGTTATGGCTTCTCGTGTGTCCCTGTCGATGCTGGTCACGCTGGAGCTGCGTGAGCGGCTGAATGAGTTGTCCCTGTTGTCTAGCGGTATTGAGCCCCGTGGTGGACATACAGAGAGTAAGACAGTAGGAGAAAAACAAGAAGAAGTAAAGCTCCCAGTCCACCAATGCTTCATTAATTATCTACAAATGACTGTTCATTTTCAATGAGAGTTTCCAAATTCCTGCGACTAGATGTGGGCATTTCCTCATGAACAAGTGAAGTTTAAGTTTAGGCAGGCTTGGCCGAGTCCTTTGCACGTGATCCGTGACATTCTCGTATGGACTGCTAGCTATCAGCACCATCCACTCATAAAAGTTATTACAATGGCAACCAGAAGTATGAATGCCTACTGACAACATTGTACATCGACTGGTGACTTAGAGTGCTAAAATCTGTATGTGAACATAGCAACAAGGAACCGGCATCCTGCCACCTTGACGATGGTTTGATGTTGTAACCATGCTTTTGTTGACTCTTTGAGATTCTTTCAGTGCAGTGAATGCAAAGGTTGCTAAAAAGTTTTTGAATTTAATCTCGCTTGTGTATAAAAAAAAAAACACCACACACACCAAAAAAATCCCTGCTGAAATAAATAACTGCAACTTTTCAGATTAGACTTAGATTTTAGCACAAGCATAAAATATTTTACAATATTTCCAAGAAACCTGAGGTCAGTTGCTTAATTTTCAAGAATCAGTATCTGTTTGGTCAAATCATGTGGGATCTGATTTTATGCATGAGGGTTTATCTTCATGGACGTCTACGCGTATTGATTTTTCTACAGAACAAATTAATTACGCATTTTATCAGATGACTGAACTTGACCTCAGGATTTCAGAAGGAGCGGTGAACTAGTCGGTAAAAAGTTGGTTAGAAACAGAGTGTAAGGATTAGCAGGTCTGAGACAAATCCATTATATACAGTAGTTTGTTACTATAGAGTTCAATTAGAGATACAGTTTTTCAGAAGTTCTCCGTTTTTTGCTCACTGACGTGAGACAAAACTACCGACTCTCCGGAGCCTCACATGATGCCCCGTTTTCAACAATCTGTGAAATATGAACGAGTCAAAGCTTACCCAAGTCTGGCTTTAGCTCAGTAGGCAAGCTTAATTTCCGTGACATCTTTGCTGGAAGACAGAAAACACTTCTCTTTACAAACGTTGAAGAACGCTTGAGGATATAGTCATGCACTATATCTTGGGGGTGATGATGGATTTCAACACAGCTGAAAATATTCGGATTCAGAAACACAAAACAGTGTAATGGGAATCAGGGACAAAACAAACGCTGCATGCTGGACACACATAACCAGGGAGAGGATGTTGGATCTCACAAAAGCCCTGGGAGAATGACAGCGGCAGCAACCCCATGCCACAAGCATGCACCAAACAGGAGAACAAACCCAGGGGGTGATAGTGGTCGAGGACGATCAGACTGAATCCTGAACCAACACTTTAGGTGAAGGGAAGGTGAGTCTCGATGACGCGAAATTATTTATAGATAAACCCCAACACTTATTCACTTATAACTAACTGAGATCAACAAGTTTTTAATTTAACCCCTTAAGCACATGTGGCCAGGCAGAAGGTCATGTGACCCAAACGGTGAGGCGTCGGGATGCACCACGCTACACATTACACACTCCACACTATACACGTGCTACAAACATGTAGCATGCAGTCCACATTATCCTTTCAGATCAATCCAACAGATACGGTTTCTTCTGTACTGTTGATCTTCTGCAGGTGTTCAGACAAAGACAGTAGTTGCACACAAAAAAAAAAAAAAACGGTCAGGGTCTTGTCCTTGCTCCGTTCGTCTTACCTCCTCTACCACCGCCATTGTAGAACTGCTGATGGTTAGACGTCAACACTTTTTTGAGGGGGGAAGGGGAGGAAGTAAAGTAAAGCATTTTGGGGGTTAGAAACGTTCTCTCTGTCGGCGTCTGAAAAGATCATGAAGGCTAATAATTATTGATCTGGTTTTTGTCTGTAACAGCAGGCATATCTGGATATTGTGTACTGTATAAAGGTTCTAAACTGTGTGTGTTTAGAGTTAGGCTGTGCAGCCAGCCAAGGAAACACCTCAAACCTGGTGACACCTCAAATCCAGTAGCAGTTGAGATGATTACTCTCCAGGAAAAAAACTCTCCAGGATTTCAGAAGTGAACGCAAAATCAAGCAAACTATGCAATCTATGCACTATAAGCTGGCAGTTTACTCAAATTGACACGGATTTTCTGCAAATTTGGGCAGAGTTGTGCCGTGTGACATCAGATCTCATAGGAACTCATTGTATGTGTCTCACTGAGAGGAGTTTTAAAAAAAAAAAAAAAAAGAAAAGAGTCTGCTGCTTGTGATTTCAACAGTATAAGTTGTTTTCTGGGGAAAAACAAGCACCAAAAACTCCACAAGCTGCATCGGAAATTTTGTAAAAAAGCTGCAAAATAAAAAAACAGTTGGCCACAACAATCATGAAAAACGTCATGAAATCCTGGAGGGATGCGCTAGTGATAAAAAAAGGTGAAACTGGTGGCCCTCTAGTAAATTTAATAAAAATTATATTATATATCCACCTAAAAAGATATGAATTAATGCTGTCTCGTTTGTGTGTGCACGCTATAATTAAAGTCAAACAAAACAGCCTTGAAAGTATAAAGTCACTAGCAAAACATATCTGTTTGCGTAACTTAGCAGTATTACAGACACATTATACACATTTTTTTTTTGCTAACTGCTTTACACTTTCACCAAAATAAAGTGCATGTTGCCAGAGACCTCTCTTATTTATCCACCCAAATGTTTTGCTCTCTTCACCTATTCCGACCGAGGACAATGTACAAAGCAGGTCCCAGGTAATGTCTTCACTCTCTTGTCATGAATGTTTTATCTCTGATTTACTTTCCTCTGTATGGTGATGACTGAATATCAATCAATCAATCAATCAATCAATCAATCAATCAATCAATCAATCAATCAACTGTATCACCCTACAAACCCTAAAAGGAAAAGGGTTATGTTCCTCACATCTAGACTGGTGGACACCTGACCATCACACTCCATATCCCTCATTAATGAACACAATTCTCCACAACATCTAGCAGAAAAATCTTCCACCTTCCCAGTGTGAGGACTAGAGAGAGAGAGAGAGAGAGAGAGAGAGAGAGAGAGAGAGAGAGAGAGAGAGAGAGAGAGAGAGAGAGAGAGAGAGAGAGAAGCAACGAGAGAGGAATAAATCTGAATGTTCCACAGGGATGTGTGGGTGTGATGGTCAGGGTGCACAAACTATTAGTGCATGGTTTAGCAGTGTAATAGCACCTGGAATAAAATTCTGAAGATAAACTATAGGGAAGGAGAGTTAGAAAAGGTGTGGTGGGAAAAAAAAGCTTTAAAATTAAAAACGATGGGAAAACACAAGATCTCGAGCTCCAGATAATCACGAGCAAAAGTTTATACACCTACTTATTACTGTATAAAGTCCATGTTGTTTGATATTGAAGCTGAATGGAAGTGTGTAACAGACTAAGCGATGAATCCGCTCAAGATTGTGGATCCTACACTTCTGAGCTATCTAATCTAATCAGTCATCCTCCAGGATTTCACAATTTTCAAATCACAGAAATGAACGAAAAATCAAGCAAATGTTTTCAAAATGCCGCAAATTTTCCACGGATTTGTTCTTGAGACATGCGCCGTGTGACATCATCAACAGACCTTGTTGTTCAGCCTTGTTCTTTCACGTTTGTGAACATGAATACAGATCTCATAGAAACTCATTGCAGGTGTGTCTCACTGGGACGAGTTTAAAAGAGGAATCCTGTGCTGGTGATTTCACCAGTTCAAACGCAAAAAATCTATGGACGTTGCACCGTAAATTTAGAAATAAAGCCACAGCATTTTGGCTGCAACAATCAAAAACAAATTCCTGCAGAAATCCTGTAAGAACTGAATAATAATTCAAGATGATTGCAGCAGTTCTGTATCCTGTATCCAGTGGTGAGCTAAATCTCTAAAGTCTTGACTAATGACAGTTCATACTAGTCCAGTCAAATCAAAAGCTCTCCCTGAAGCTAGCACGATCAACCAACCGACCAACCAGCCGACCAATAGATCAACCGACCAACCCGTCACGCTGTGCGTGTTAATTATGTTGCAAACATTCTTGCATCTCTTCTCAGCCTCAGTTTATATGTGTGTGTGTGTTTGTGAGAGAGAGAGAGATGATTGGTGTAATGCTGCAGCTCCAGACCTGCTGCTGAATGATCCATGGCATGCACTGAAGGTCATATTACCTGAGGTGGGTGATTTGCAGCGGTCCTCTGACGTCGCCGAGCCTTCGTTGATGTCACACAGCCCTAAAGACACAAAGAGCAGTAACACTGATGCAGTAAAATATTCTTTACTTCTGTTTCATGATGATACTTTCATACTCCTAGTTCACATAATCATAACCTACTATTTCATCTGACTTTTTGTTGTGTCAATGTTCAGTACTGACTTTATCAATGTCTTTGTCATGTGGGAAACAGCAGGAAAAACACACGTCTCACATTTGAAAGTGCCCTGAGTCATTTTAGATCAGACTCACAGCCAGAACATTTGTTACTTGTTTTTACTGATTGAAAAATTCCTATAAGTCCAATTCAGTGATTTTGTCACTATATATGACAGATGATAGATGATGGATATGACACGCCTGATCTGAAGCAGCACTCTTCAATACAATTCATTTAGGATGGAAGGATGTTCAGATGAGTGATATAACAACTTTCTTCTTGTGTGGTACTTGTGCAATGGCGATACCAGGCTGATGCTCAGGCAGATAAAAGGACAGAAGCAGAGCCCACTGCTTAACCCTGCTCATTATCCATGACACATGCTGTAATAGTAATCTGATTGCCAGTCTGTCACCAAAGCACGAGAGACGTTACTTCATTACTGAGCGGTGTTTATTTGTCTGCACTTCTGTATTCCACCACTAGAGGTCACATCCCTGTATCTACACACTAGCGCATTGCTGCATCTGCTTCAGTCAGCGTGCTGCAGGACTTCACTACAAAATACAGGATGTCCAGGTGACTAAAGATAGAACTTTGGTCATTTTCTTTTAAATTAACTGACTCAAGCACAACAAGTATTTCTTCTCTGTCTCTCTCAGTCTCTCTCTCTCAATAACATCACTTCCTGTCAATGTCTCACCTCCCGATGGCTGCCTGCTCTTGCGAGGTGATCGAGGTTGTCTCTGATAAGGGTCGCCGGATCCGTACAGCTCCACGGTGCTCAGATTCAACAGAACAGTCTTCTGGAGATAATCGACCACAACCAGGCCATTAGTATTGCCAAAGACCACGCTACAGAGAGGGAAAACACACAACGTGCACCAAGAGTCAGTGTTGTAAAGTAGCGGAGTACAAATACTTCGTTACTGTACTTAAGTAGAAATTTCACGTATCTGTACTTTACTTCGCTATTTAAATTTACGTCAACTTTCACTTTTACTCCGTTATATTTCCAATAAGCATCTTCGTTACTCGTTACTACAAAATAAAATCAGAAGAAATGTGTGCGACTGCAATAAGGGAGGTTTGGCGAATCACTGCTCCTAGATTGCATTACGCTCCGCACTCTCTACGGAGAAGCTCAGGGACGCGCAGGCACAGTCAGAGCTGGAGGTGTTTATATATAATGTTAATCGGCGGAAAGCCGCAAAGACGGCAACCAAAAGCAGTGAAACTTCACTATTCTTATTACCAGAGTTGTAGCACAAACAAAATATTAATGCAAACAATCCATTCAATACTAAATAAAAATAACATTTATTGATTTGGTCTTTGTCTTGTGAATATTTATTTTATTAATGACTGCATTCATTGGACACACTGTTTGGAGAGAATGCACACATACATGAACTGATCTGATTCAAGACTGGCATCATTACATCATGCATAAAATTTTGGTGTCCACTTTTGCCATTTTAAATTTATACCATAACTTTTGGCTTACTATGTAGTCATATAATATATAATATAAAACTCTTCTTGTTTTTAATTCTCACTGAGGGCTAAAACCCCTAAAGATGAGACCCTAAAACCTCCTCTGATCTTATGCCTACCGAAAATCACTGAAATTTTACTTTTTACTTTTACTTCAAATACTTAAGTACAGTAAATATCAGATACTTTAAGACTTTTACTTGAGTAATATTCTAAAAGGTAACTTTCACTTCTACCAAAGACTTTTTCTAGTACGATACTTGTACTTTTACTCAAGTATTGCTTTCTACTACTTTATACAACACTGCCAAGACTGCGTTCAGTTATTCCATAATCAGAGGACTCGACAGGTCTGGAGGAGAGAGATATGATCAGCTGGATACGATCAATGAATGAGTTTGAGAATTTCAGGAAGAGAAGGAAAAGAATAATGAAAGCTCACAGGCCGTATGAGGAGTTGATGGCCAGGCTGCTAATCTGCTGCGGTGGCTCTCCATTGACCCAAACCAACTGAACCACCAGCTCCACCTGATACCCAGGAGACTGCTTCAGAGGACTGCTGCGTACCCTGATAATGGGTGAAAAGAGGGGGTAGGAGCAGGGAGAGAGGTGGGGGGGTAGAAAGAGGGGTGGGGCAGACAGTAGAGGGTGCATAGAGAGAGAGAGGGCATGGCAGAGCAAGAGGGGCAGGGGGCAGAGAGTGAGAAGGAGGGGGCAGAGAGGGGAGCAAACGGAAGTGAGAGAGAGATCAATTCCATTCAGAAACTGTACAGTGAACCATGGAGTTGATGCTGATAGAGTGAGACAGGAGAGAGGAGAGAGGAAAAAGAGAAACTTTACTTGAGACAGGGAACATTATCTCTAATGCCGTCAGATGAGTTGCTGCTGGTGGAGGGATGTGGGTGTGGGCCGGCGTTCTGCGGACTCGGTGAGGTGTTTGGAGTGGGAGGAGCCGGAGTCTGATCTCCTTCAGGTGACTCGAGGTCGTTCAGCTCGTACTGCAGTCGGACCTCCAGTAACTGTTTAAACACAATCATCAGCTTTAATACAGGTCTGAAATCTGCTACTTTCACTCATCGTTATCATCACACTGTACGAGACCTAGATCCTAATACGAGTTCTGTCCGATGTCACGGCTCATTACAGCAAATAAACTCATTCTGCATGTTAATTATCTAACTGCAGACATTATTAATTCTCTGCCTTGGCCCTCTGAGACCTAACCCACTGTGTCCTGTCCCTCTGCGTCCTGTCCCTCTGCGTCCTGTCCCTCTGCGTCCTGTCCCTCTGCGTCCTGTCCCTCTGCGTCCTGTCCCTCTGTGTCCTGTCCCTGACGCAGCTTATCCCCGCCCTGCACCAACGTTTTTTGTATCCATAATAATTATTGCGCTGTCAGTAAATGGCGAGAGCACAAATCACTTTAAGCACTGATGTGGCATAAAGAGCTGCGACATGCCAAGTCGATAGCAAGTCCCCTGAAAAGAGCGTTCGCTAGTCTGTTGGGAGCCGTTTGGTAATTTGCACTGCTTTGCTTGACTCATTTGTTTTCTCTGCAAAAAAAAAAAAAAAAAAAATGTTATACAAATCAATCAATGTAATTAAATTCCACCCAGAAAGATTTTAATAATTTAAAAGGATTCCCAGGAGTGTCACACTTCATAATTTAGGGGACGGCACTGAGCGTGAGTGTGTGTGTGTGTCTGTGTGTGTATCCAGGGGACCTAAGGTGCTAATGGGCTCAATTTGCTTCAATTAAGCCATGCTGATAACATTCAACAGCTGATGGCACTCATCCTAATCACCCGCACTGCGTCTCTACTTAGCACTTAGCGCACAGCTTGGCAAAGACAATCACTGAAGGTTGCTTTGAAAGTTTTTCCCCTAAAACAAACACCTTGACTCTGTGAAATCACCAGCACAGGATTCTGTTGTTAAACTCGTCCCATTGAGACACGTCTGAAATGAGACTCTATGAGATCTGTACTCATGTTTACACACTCGTGAAGCAAGGTGGCTGAAACAATTCACAAAATGTAATTTGTACGATATTTAGGCAAACTTTTTAAGGATCAGGGGACATCCGGCATCTCACAGAGACACAACGTGAGAACAGAGAATAATAATAATAATAATAATAATAATAATAATAATAATAATAATGTTATTATAATAGTATTATATTATTAATATCATTATATTATATTAATATTATTATTATTATTATCCTCATTGTGAGTCATGAGGCAAAACCAAGAGATAGAGAGAGAGACAGACACAGAGAGAGAAAGAGAGAGAGTGAGAGAGAAAGAGAGAGGCAGACAGCGAGAGAGACAGACACAGAGAGAGAGAGAGAGAGAGAGAGAGAGAGAGAGAGAGAGAGAGAGAGAGACAGACACAGAGAGAAAGAGAGAGGCAGACAGCGAGAGAGACAGACACTGAGCGAGACAGAGAGAGAGAGAGAGAGAGAGAGAGAGAGAGAGAGAGAGAGAGAGAGACAGACACAGAGAGAAAGAAAGAGGCAGACAGAGAGAGAGACAGGCACAGAGAGAAAGAGAGAGAGAGAGAGAGAGAGAGAGAGAGAGAGACAGAGACAGAGAGAAAGAGAGAGGCAGACAGAGAGAGAGACAGACACAGAGAGAAATAGAGAGAGAGAGACAGACACAGAGAGAAAGAGAGAGACAGACACAGAGAGAAAGAGAGAGAGAGAAAGAGAGAGAGACAGACAGACAGACAGAAAGAAGAAGCTCTTCATTCAGGAAGCACATTACAATTTTTAGATCAAGAGCAGATGATCAGTGATAAGCAAGGCCATTTCCAAATAACACACACACACACACACACACACACACACACACACAGTTTTACCTGTATGACCTCAGTCATGACCTCCAGTTTGCTGAACCTGTAGATGATCACGTGAGCAGACACTCCAGCGACACACAGCATTCGGCTCTCAGGACACCACGCCATGAGCTGGATGGCGAACGGATCTTCGTCTACGATCTCCGTGGACGCTTTCTCCTCCTTGCCGCGCGCTTTCTCAAACACCTTGGCTGTCTTCAGCTTGTACAACACCTGGAGCATTACTGAGGGTCGAGGATCACAGGAAGCAGAACTCACATGTCAACACACGAGTCTTAAAGTCAGTCATCAACGTCATCATATGAATATTAGTTATTTTATGTGACGATTGGTTTGGAGGCAGACGGACAAATTTGCACTCGCTGAGGCAAAGCGAATGAACATGAGCAGATTAATGCAGGCAATTTCTTTCAGAACGGGATTACCGCTTCTCGTCTAATTAGTCTTCATATAAATCCGTTTTAAATAAATCCTCGTTATTATTAGGCGAAAAGCGCAGCACTTGTCAGAAGGCTCTTTCAGGAACGTCGTTAATAACGTCCTGTGTTACGTGACGTAGCGATTAGATCCGCGTTCTTTAGGGAATTATGGTTAGTACAGTTTATCATGATGAAGCTAAGTGATGCTTATGTGCTCGCGCTCTGAAGAGGAAGGATGGACAGAGACATTCTGGGAAGTGGAGTTAAATGGATGGAGGACGTGGTGCTGGACGGCGTGGCGAGGACACAGATGGTATCACGTCCAGATCTCTAATTAAAGATAAGCGCAGCGGCCTTAGAGCAGATGCAGACGCTTCCTGATCACGCTTAATGCAGTCAGAGTGCTGTTTACTTAGGGAGGCTTTTTAATGACATCATTTAAAGACGGATCAAGCTTTACGACGGAAGCAGAGATTTTTCTAGAACGGTTTTCTATTCTAGGGACGAAGGAGTGATTTCAAGATACATAACATTATTACTGATGATGAAGTATTAGTATGAGTACTGACTTGCAGAAGCATCCCAGAACTTCACAGAACCATCAGCATGCCTAGGACAAAGACAGACAATCAGTGATTACAAGGTTTTTCTCTCTCTCACTCACACTCACACACACACAACCCCATACACACACACTTACCCAGTGATTATCATTTCTGGATAGCTCTGAGAGCCCTGGCCCCAGTTTCCGCCACTTATAGGCCATTCCTGCGATCACCAGAAAAACAGAACACAAGCTTTGGTCATTTCTATCAAATTATTATTGTAGATTTCTAGTTTAAGGGAAGGTTATCCGGGGACATGACAGGCTAAGGCTAGTCAGGGCGCAGGAAAGGAGGGAAAAAACTGTGTCGCCGTGTTGAACCGTGAGTGACGGCGTCTGGTCTCTTTGAGGGTCGATCTGTTCCTCTCGCTGTTCAGCATAAAGACTGAACTTTGCAGCAGGTCGAACGTCTCACCTCTCTTTATACGCACAAATGCTTCCTAATGGGAGCTGGAGATGGAGCGGTTTTGGACAATAGGTCTGCACAGCAGGGCACACACACACACACACACACACACACACACACAACTGACGGAGAGTGCTTGTGTGTATTTGAAAGAGGCATTCTTTGAGGACTAGAGGAGTATATTCTTGTACTTCCTTTATATTTTGTCTTATAGTTGTTATCATTCATTCTTTTGGCGCACAGCTCACCATGAACCAGGAGGAAAAAAACACGATGCGTCCTGTAGCTATTTTCTTATAAACAAACTTCACCTCGATGTCACATAACTGCGACGAGAAAACAGAGAGTGGAAATTCCCCTTGTTCGGTACAATACACACACTGTACACAGGATAGAAACACACACCTTTTTGCTGTAGCCCTGTCTTTTTTGGCGTGATCCGACCGAGTAAAGTGCAGGAATGAGGTCTGCGGGACAGTCGGCCACGTACTCGCAACAAGTCACCGGGGACTCGTGAAGCGTCAAGGGGTAAGGGTTCTCGAAGATCGGGTAGCTGTGAACACATGAACACGTAACTGACATGATTAGGAAATCTACGAGACCAAATATAATAATACGATATATTATATTGTGATATACTTTTAAAACATACCCATTTTGTGCGAGGTCGATAACTACTAGATCCTTCTCTAGAAGGACCACAACAGCATAAGGTTCCTGAAAATCTGTACAGGGGAGAGAGAGAGAGCGAGAGAGAAAGATAGAGAGAGCGAGAGAGAGAAAGGTTCAGGTTGCATGCACTCATGGTTGCTCAGCTACTTATGATAAAAAATAAAAGAAGCATCAAAAATCTCTCCTGCATCTGTTCAAGCACTGGCTGAAATCCCTGAAATGACACCAAAAACATAGAAATAAATAAAGAAAGAAATATGAGCAACGAGAACTGCAACGTTTGGCTTCTCCTCCCTGCTGAGCTAAAAGTACACTCAGCTCACAAAGGTCTGAATGAAACACTGAAAAAAAGCTGACAGGAAGGAATGGGCAGTATGAGCCACACACACACACACACACACACACACACATTTATATATATTTTGTTCTGAAAGTCTCAAACACTCAGTGTATATATATATATATATATATGCATAAAGTATGAATGTATATATAAAAGAAAACTAAACTTCTTATTATTCATGAAACACTTCCCAAAGGATTGACTCCTTAATCGGAGAGCGAGAACAACACAGTATTAACACAAATGGGTCTAGATTAAAGAGAGAGAGAAAGAGAGAGAGAGAGAGAGAGAGGCGTTATGGTGTGAGTTGAGGAGGTTTACCGTTAGGATATGGCGTTTCACAGAGTGTGAGGAAGTCTACGATGGGATAGTCCATCTCTAGCACCGCCGTGCTCTTCCCGTGCATAACAGTCAAACATGGCCGCCGACCGACCGTGTCATACGATAGACCGCCGGACAAGATAATAAATGGATCCCTGTGTATGTGCACACACACACACACACACACACACACACACACACACACACACACACAAACAAGGACAATATGGCTGTAATTCACTTGATTTGGATGTTTGTGTGTATCTGTGTGTTACCATTAGCTTAGTGTGTGTGTGTATGTGTGTGTATGTGTGTGTTGTCCACTTTACCCTGCCCTTGTTGTCTTGTACTCTACTTTTAGAATGGGTTTACATGGCTCTGGCTTCTTTCCATCCTTGGGCTGTTTTCCTGAAACAGAACCAGAGCAAATAAAGTGAGACGTGCTGCTCAACAACTCTTTCTCTCTGTGTCTCACTGTGTCTCACTGTGTCCTACACTGTGTCTTTGGTTACTGATGAATGAATTGAAAATAAAAAACAAAAAACTGATAAATGAAGGCCAAATTTTCTCAATAAACAATTTGTTGTATTTGCAATCAGTTAAATCAGGCATTTAAGTATGAATCAAGTAACATGTTGTGCTTTTGACTTCTCTGTTTCACACTCTGTCTAACACGTTGTCTAACTCTTTGTCTAACTCTTTGTCTAACTCGTTGTCTAACTCGTTGTCTAACTCGTTGTCTAACTCGTTGTCTAACTCCGTCTCACGTTCTGTCTCATGCCATGTCTCCGGCTCTTTCTCACTCTCTGTTTTACGCTCTGTCTCTCAATCTGCCTCGTGGTCTATCTCACTCTCTGTCTCACTCCCTGTCTCAGTTCCTGTCTCACTCCCTGTCTCACTCATTTCAATTCAATTCTGTATACAGGACCTTCTTTGTACAGAAGAGAATACAGATGCAGTAATGACCGATCAACAAGTCGTTGTTAAAACACCTGTAAAGAGAAAAAATGTGTGAAAAAGAGACAGCGACAAAATATGCAAAAAAGCAGAAGAAGGGCATGTTTAAAGTGAGCGTGATGTACAACATGAAGATGTTCTCCCTGACCATAGTGTGTGTGCAAGTACTGTAGGTAGCAAAGTTTGGAAAGAGTATGATGTTAATGACATCAATATTTTTTTGAAAATAACCAAAGGTCAATAATCTGAAAAGACTTTTTGTTGAAACTAAGCATCTAATGAATGAAGGTTGTTTTGAAGATAAAGAAGTGTATCGCTTGAAGAAAATTGTTACAAAGTTCAACTATGCTAAATAATGGTGATGGCAAAATGTCCTCCATTTTGTATTGTGCTGTATGTTTTGTTTTACTGCTTACTCTCTTCAACGCTTCCCTTAAACATTCATATTGCATCTTCGAATGTCATTGGGCCAAGAGACAGCCAGAAGAGAGCAAAATTGTTTGAATCGATGAGGCTGAGGAGTATAGACACACACTCTATAGACACAGTGATGACAAAAATGTTGTTCACTGGAAGCTAGAATGGGCTGGCCTTTCTTTTTTGAGCCACAAAACCTCTACTAGTGGAGTTGTTATCTTACTTTCGAGAAATCTTATGCCAATCTTCTACAGCATAGAAGATATTGTTGCTGGCAGACCAGTTTGAGAAACATGTCATTGTTTTTATGCCCCAAATTCCCCAGTGGAAAGATTTTCTTTTTTAGATAAACTAATTTTAATTTGTTGGTGGAGATTTTAATTGCACATTAGGGAGTATTGATAGGTGAGGATGTGCTGGAAGTCCTGAATAGCAGCTTAACCAGCAGGCTGCTACCTCTGAGTTGTAGAAGTGCAGTCCTCACACTATTGCCAAAAAAGGTGACATAAATAACTGGTGACCGATGTCTCTATTATATACTGATTACAAAATGCTCTCCAAACAAGTCTGGAAAGTGTTCTGGAAGAGGTTATCTACACAGACCAGATATACTGCATACCTGGGAGGTCCATATTTGATAACATCTCCTTAGTTCACTACTCTGAGAGTTTTACACCACTCCGACAGATTTATCACCAATCCTCAACTCACCCCTGAGATCTCCAGAACCCTGGAGTTTACACACTGTTCCTGGCCGGGTGGAAGTGCTCACAGGCGGCGTCGAGATTGTAAACAAAGGCGAGGGAAGTGTGGAGGGATAAAAGCTAGGCTAAAGCTAACACCACACCAGCACTCCTTACCCAGCATTTTTCTTGCTAATGTGTGGTCCCTGGTGAACAAAATGGATAACATTTGACTTTGCCCAACAAACAGGAAGAGACTTATAGACTGTAATGTCATGATTTTTAGTGGAACATGGCTCATCGGCAGCGTACCTGCCAATCAAGCTAGTTGGATATTACATACTCCTAGCAGACAGAACAACAACTTTTTTTTTTCCACAGAGTCGTGGCTTGGACCACTCGTCAGAAGCTCTAAGCCGGTTTTAAAGCAGGTGAAAACTTGGCCAGCAGGAGCCACCTCTGCTCTTCAGGACTGTTTTGAGTGCAATATCTTGAACATCTTCAGGGCGGCTGCAACCAACAGCAATTCCGTCAACTTGGAGAAATACACGGCATCAGTGACCAGCTACATCGGCAAGTGCTTTAATTATCTGACTTCTAAATCGTGTGCGCTGCTGAAGTCTAGAGACTTAGACTTCAGAGAAGGGGACAGGGCAGCCCTAAGAAAAGCAAGGGCCAAATTGTCCCGAGCCATCAGAGAAGCAAAGCATGCACATGCCCAGACAATCCACAGACATTTTCAGGACAGCGGAGACACCCAGCGCATGTGGCATACAGGGGCCATACAGGCGATCATGAACTATTAGACAGCTTCACCTGCCTGTGATGGTGACACTTCCAACCCAGATGCGCTGAATGACTCCTATAAACGGTTTGAGGTGTGGAACAACATAGTAGCAAGGAAGACCATCCCTCTGTCTTTCCACAACTGATGTGAGGAGCACTCTATGCAACGTTAACCCATGGAAGGCTGCTGGACCAGACAACATACCAGGCAGGGTGCTTAGGGAATGTGCAAGACAGCTAGAGGATGTCTTTAGAGTCATTTATCACTGACAGCTTTAACAATTCCCTGAACAGCACTGTTGTTCCTATGTGCCTCAAGACAACCACCATCATCCCCATACCAAATCAATGACTATCGTCCCATCACACTCACACCTATTGAGAGGCTTGTCATGAGGCACATCAAGACCCAGTATGTCTCAATGGACCCAATGCAGTTTACGTATCATCCAAACTACTCCAGCCAATGACACCATTTCTACGACCCCTCATTTAGCCCTCAACCACTTGGACAATAAAGACACTTACATATGAATGCTTTTCACAGACTTCAGTTAATCATTCAACACACTCATCCCTCAGCACCTGATTGAGAAGCTGAGCTTACTGGGACAACAACTACCTCTGTATCTGGATCCTGGACTTCCTGACTGGGAGGCCTCAGTCAGTCTGGATAGTCAACAACATCTTAGCATCACCACACTGAGCACTGGAGCCCCTCAGGGCTGCGTGCTCAACCCACTGCTGTTCACCTTGTTGACCCGCAGCTGTGTAGCAATGCACAGATCGAACCATATCATCAAGTTCACCGATGACACAACCGTGGTGGGTCTCATTAGCAAGAACGATGAGTCAGCATACAGAGAGGAGATGCAACTGCTAACTGCCTGGTGTAGAGCAAACAACCTGCCTCTGAGTGTTGATAAACCTAAAGAGATTCTTGTTGACTCTCCGCTGAACATCGAAGGATCCTCTGTAGGGATCTTCAAGAGCACCAAATTCCTTAATGTTCATCTGTTGGAGAACCTCACTTGGTCACTCAACACCAGCTCCATCACCAAGAAAGGCCAGCAGCTGAAAAATAGTAACGTAGCATTCACACCCTCTAAACCAGACTGTGTCATGAACAGCTTCTTTCCACAAGCCCTCAGACTTCTCAATAACTGAACTGAACTATAACAAGCACACTCAACTGTATGGACTGCACTGATCCTCACTAAATACACACTCTTCCAATATACATCCATGTCTACAGCACCACCCATGTCAACCTGTTTACATGCTGTTTTTGCACACTGTTTTTGCTATTTGCACATGTTGTCTTGCACATTTCAGTCAATTGCTGTTTTGCACAATTCATTACAATACCTCATATAACTGCTGCCATTATATTAAATGTTCATTCCAGTATTGCTGCACATGTACTATACAATATGCAGTATGCACTCTGGTTGGTGCTGCTTTTTTGTATTGTCTTTTGTGTAATGTCTTTTGTCTTGCACTGTTTGCACTGTTTGCACTGTTTGCACCACGTTGCACAGATGTATTTTATGTGACTAACCTAAGCTCTGTGTTGTTCTATGTAGCACCATGGTCCTGAAGAAACTTTGTCTCATTTCACTTTGTACTGCATCAGCTATATATGGTTGAAATGACAAAAAAGCTTCTTGACTTGACTTCTTGACTTCAAGTCCACCTCCACTATCCCAGTTCTAATACACTCCAACCCGATGTGCCTGAATGACTACCGCCCAGTAGCACCCACACCTATTATCATGAAATGCTTTGAGAGACTGGTCCTGGCACACTTAAAGAACTGCCTTCCACCCACATTGGGCCCACATCAGCTTGCCTATCGGAGCAATAGGAGCACAGAGGATGCAGTCTCCTTAGCACTGCACTCTGTGCTCGCACATCTGGGCAATAGTAACACATATGCATAACATGCTCAGCATTTAATATTGTCATCCCTTCAAAACTGATCAGCGAACTTCGGTGGCTTCGGTGGCTTCGGTGGGGATCTAGGCATCAGCACCTCCCTCTGTCACTGGATTATGGACTTTCTGACCAACAGCATGTCAGGTGAGGCCACTTCTGCTCTGCCACCATCACCCTTAACACAGATGTACCACAGGGTTGTATGCTGAGCCCATTCCTCTATTCCCTCTTCACTCACAACTGCAGGCCTGGGCATGGATCTAATTCCATAATCAAATTTGCTGACAACACCACAGTGATTGGCCTCATCACCAACAACAATGAGACAGCCTACAGGAAAAAGGTACAGCATCTGGCCGAATGGTGTGCCGACAGCAACCTTATCCTTAACACCAGCAAAACAAAGGAGCTCATCATGGACTTCAGGAGGGAGAGTGAAGGCACGCATGCCCCCATCAACATCAATGAGTTTCCGGTTGAACGTGTCTCCAGCGTCAAATTCTGGGGATCCACATCTCAGAGGACCTGTCCATACACCTGTCCAACACCTCCAAACCTGGCCAAGAAAGTTCACCAGTGCTTGTTCTTCTTGAGGACACTGAAGAGACATCACCTGTCTTCAGCAATCCTGGAGAAAGTTTATCGCTGGTCTATTGAGAGCATCTTGACCAGCTGTGTCACATCTGGTAAGACAACTGCACAGGTGCAGAACCGCAAAGCACTGCAACAAGTGGTGGAATTCGCTCAGCACATCACAGGAACTTTACTTCCAGCCACTGATGACGTCCAGAGGAAACGCAATCTGCGTCAAGCTCGCAGCATTTTTAAGGATTCCTCTCACCATGCCCATAGACTATTTGTCACCCTTTCCTCCAGTAGACACTTCGAGGAACAGCTTTTTACTTAGGGCTGTTTCATTACTGCCTACCAGAACATAACTATTGAAAGTGGAAAACAGTGTCTTTGGTTTTAGCTCTGATTCCATTGCCAAAATAAGAGTTTTATACTGTGACATTTAAAGTGTGCTGAAGTTTAATGGCAGCTTATGTGCTCCCTGTAAAGTATGTAGGGGTAAGGCAGGGCTGCTCTCTGTCTCTATCTTTACAGTTTAGCTACCTCTTCTAAACAATCTGAGAGCCAAGCTATAAGGTTTCTCAGTCGGTCTTTCATAAGAAACTGCTCAGTCTTAGAGTCGACACATCTTGGCGCACTGTCCTCAGCCTGAGTGAGGAGGGGTGACGGGAGAGTCTGTGTTCTGTGTCCAGAGACTGGTCATGAGTGTCCTGTTTGCCTTGAGAGAGAAAGCGTCTTTCACACCTTTATGCAATTTCCAGACTACAGCCTCTTTTTACTTTTTTACACACAATTTTTAGTTGTTTTAACAAATGTTTTCACTGCAAACCATATCATGAATATCATTGGTGTAAAATATACACACAAAATGACAAGCTAAATGTTTTGAACTTCATCCTAGGCCAAGCAAAAATGGGCATTTACATCAGCAGGAAAAACAAGGTCGAACAAAAAGGAAGTCACAATGTTGTAATGGTAACCACAGTATTGCTAAAGTAGAGGATTTTATTCGACTTTCTCTTTTATAAGAAAATGATAACCCCGACAACTTTTAAGCTAATTTTCTATGTTAATGTTTTTTGTAAACCATTTTATTTATTCTTTTTAATAGAATTGTTATTTATTTATCTATTTATTGGTGACTTCTCCTAAGCACCTGTAATATACGTTACTCTGCAAATAAAAATAATTCTCTCTCTTTGTGGGTCATGTGCATTACGGTCTCTAAAGCCACATGTTCAATAACACATATTTCTCTTTAGGGAAAAGTAAATGGTGGACTAAAAGGTCCACAAGCTTCACTTTCCGTCCAAAGGTTAAGAAAGATGAGTTTACAAAAAACAATAAAAAAAAAGGTTGAAAATTGATTGCAAGCTGCTTTGTGAGTGGAAAAATAATCTAATTACAGTATAAAGTGGACGAGCCATTTCATAGAGCAACATGCTTTAACCTTTTGAAACTCATTCATTTTCATAAGTGTGTGTGTCCATGTGTGTGTGAGTGTTTAAGAGCTAGTTTAGCTTAGTACGACTCGTGTGATAATTCCTAAACCTCATTTCCTCTTATAAACAAAGCCGTTACACTGGAGCGTGTAAAGAAATGACTATAAAGAATGTAGTGCAGCACTTGTCAGGATCTTCACAGGGGATTAGTGATTCTGTCTCTCACCATGTGGGGTGATTGTCTGAGCAGGCTTGGCTGGGGACCTTATATTCCATATGGTCAATGTGCCGTCTGAGTGACTACAGATGAACTGCTTCCCCTCGTGGTGCCAGGCTACAGAATGGATCGCCTGAAAGAGAGAGAAAGAAAGACAGAGAGAAAGAGAGAGAAAGAGAAGAAAAGAAGGACGCAAGGTCCATTACAATACGTCTCTGATAAATGACTATAAAACACATAGTGGAGAGGAGAAGTTCACAGCATTGTCCATTATTATTATTATTATTGTTATTGTGTAGGTCCTCAACCTTGGGGTCATCCCATGTGGTGTACGGATGAAGATAATGTTAGGCGTCTTCTTCTTCTTCTTCTTCATCTTCTTCTTCATCTTCTTCATTTTTGAGACTCACATTTACACCTCACACTGGCCACAGAGTAGATATTTAATTATTGTTGTGTTAAACACTATATAACACAACAACTTAGCAGAATTTTGCCATGTGGTCTAAGTGAGCAGGACATAAACTCTGTCCCCTGTCAATCACTGCGTAATCAGGTAATTCCAGGTGTCCATGGGCTCACGCCTGCTAAAAGGGTGGGGTTAGAGCTTTGTTTTACACTGTACGCTATGATGCAGAGGAAGCTGTTAGTATGTGCTGTATGATATGGAGTGGTGAAAATGGTGGAGGAAAAAAAAAAGATAGATTTCACAAAAGACAAAATCTACTTGAACAAATGAACGTTACGTAATCAGACAGCACTGATGCGTGTCCACAATATTTACAGATATTTCCAATTGATTTTGCTTATAGTGATTTATTTACATTTATACTAAACCAGTGCAAGGAAACACAGATCTGTGACACAAAGATTCATAAAATCGTAATGGAAATATAAAGAACTCGTGTTCTCGCTTTGCCTCTGTGATGTAAAACAATTTAATAAAATGTGTTGACTTGATAAAATGAAAAATATACTTGTATATGCTGTATATTTAAATAGGAAGAATTTTATTATCATCATTTGTTACAAAAAGTTAAAGGAAAGCACTATAATGTTTCCACTTTTATACTCTTAACTTTTATTGTACTTTTGTACCAAAATATTATGTGGAATGTTTATTTTTTTTGGAAACTTTAAAACAAATGACTAAAACGCAGACAAAATAAATGACTAAAATGCAGGAACAAACAAATTTCTGTAGCCGGTTTTCATGATGCCGCCACTACTGTGCTTCACCATAGGTGTGTGTGATAAGCTATATAGCTATATATATATATATATATATATATATATATATATATATATATATATATATATATATATATATATATGTATTCTTTCCACACACTACACCCCTTCTACATGAGGTCAAAGAATAAAATGAGTTTTTTTCCCCATTGGATTTGGAGGCAGAGCCCTGGAGCATTTACAGATTACAAGCTCACACCCCAAATCGAAAACCTCAGTAGCACAGCAACAATCAGACGAGAAAGAGAGAAAGAGAGAGAGAGAGAGAGAGAGAGAGAGAGAGAGAGAGAGAAAGAGAGAGAAAACAGCAGGAGAGAGGTGAAACAGAGTGCTTATTATATCCTAATTAAACCGAATCTCTTTCTGCATAGCTTAATCATGCTCAGACCTTCCTTCTGGTGCTGTGAAGAACTCCAGCACCCAAACTAATCAATGAAACAGCTGCAACATCATTACGGGACGGCACGAAAAGAGGCGTGGCTTAGAGCTCCATAGAACCAACTTAAACACTATACATTCAAACACAACACACACACACACACACACACACGCAGCAAACACACCTTGGTGCAGACATGTACAGGCAGATAATGAGTGCTTCTGTTGAGAGAGGGAGCAGATTTGGAGAGGGAGAGTACACCTACGTGACACGAGCAAGGAAAAATAAATGCAAGTAATTATAAAGAGACACTGCAGAATGTCACTGCGTCCGTTTATTAGAAAAATATCACAACATTGATGTGACTGGAGGATGGGATTGCTTTGCTCTTCTGTTCGCTTTCTCTGCAGTCATGGGACACACATAAACACACACACACACACACAGGGGGCTCTGCTTACTGTCTCTGACTCTGACACACACAAACACACACCATCACTCACTGCAAGGCCCAATTAAAGCTGGGTTGTTGATGTTCAGGGAACTCGATGGCCCACAGGGAGAGTGAGAGCCAGAAATAAACAATGGGACTGTCGCAACATTCTGTATTAAGAGTTCCATGATTATTATTCATTTGTTAGACTGAAGCTGTCTGCTGGATGAAGCAGAAAGGCACAAACAAATAAAACATCTACACATCTATAAATAAAACGATAAACTAAAAAACAGGGGGGAAAAACTGAGCTTGTGATACTGTAGCTGTAGCTGTGTGGGTTCTACATCCTATTAGGAGTATGCTAAACTGCTAGGTGTGAATGTGTGTGTGTGTGTATATGTGTGTGTGTGTGTGTGTGGTGTAATGCGATGTCAGTTCTTGTGAGTGTATATTCCTGGCCTGAACAGTTAGAGGGATTCCACAACAACCTTTACCAAGATAATAACATTACTTAATACGAATAAACAAACAGAACCAGCAACTGCTGATTGACCAACTAAACATGATGTCACAGCTTCTGATCGGATCTCAGCATGTCTGGCAGAAATTTCATCATGGATGACTGCTCATCAGTTAAAGCTCAATCCTAGCAAAACTGAACTGCTGATCATCCCAGGTGATTCATCCCCAGATCATGATCTTGCTATATCCTTGCACAACGATCTGATCTCCCCTTCAGCCACAGCTCGCAACCTTGGGGTAACCTTGGACAATCAACTGTCCTTTTCCTCTCATGTTGCTAATGTGACTCGCTCATGTCGGTTTCTTCTCTACAACATTAGAAGGATTCGGCCATTTTTGTCCACACAGGCTGCTCAGGTACTTGTTCAGTCTCTTGTCATTTCTAGACTGGATTACTCCAACACACTGCTGGCAGATCTACATATGAACGCAATCCGTCCTCTGCAAATGATCAAAATGCAGCTGCCCGGCTTGTTTTCAACCTACCAAAGTTCTCACACACCACCCCGCTGCTGCGATCCCTCCACTGGCTTCCGGTAGCTGCACGGATCAGATTCAAAACACTGATGCTGGCCTACAAAGCCAAAAATGAACCAGCTCCCTCTTACCTCAAAGCCCTCATCACTCCTCGCACTGCACCCCGCACCCTCCGATCTACCAGCACTGCTCGACTGGTTCCACCATCTCTCAGGGTAAGAGGCAAGTATACTACAAGACTCTTCTCTGTACTGGCACCAAGGTGGTGGAATGAACTTCCCCTAGAGGTCCGGACAGCTGAGTCACTGGATATTTTCAAGCGGCGGTTGAAGACCTACTTATTCAGGAAACACTTCAACTAGCACTTCTTTCCTTATCTTTTGCATTTTAATAAAAAAAAAATAAAAAGAAAAAAAAAAGAAAGAAAAAAACACCTTTGACACTATTTCATTGAAACTTTGAACAAATGTTTTAGTATCTTAAGTATGTAACTTAGTGAGCCAGCATTAATGTATTCAATGCTAGAGATTTAAGCACTTATGTACGTCGCTCTGGATAAGGGCGTCTGCCAAATGCTGTAAATGTAAATGTAAATGTAAACAAATACAAGCTTCTAAATGTTCTCCAGAACATTCTTTCCGAGTCTGTGAAGGACATGGCGATGTATCAGAAGAGTGAAGCTCATAGATCAGGTACTTAAGGTACCACGATGGTTTAAGTCATTCCCTGAAACAGATGGGTCACAAACGATTTCGTAAGCGAAATGAAATCCATCCACAGTTGTTGTTAAATTCTGATTAATGCAACACTTTCTACTTTGGTAAAAGCACCAGATGGTGTGGGCTGGACAGGAAACAGAACGATGAATAATTCTTGGAAGAGGCTTTCATTAAGTGTCTTTAAGCCCGTCCATCAATGTGATGGAGTGATCAGGGCAGCACACAGTTACCTCAGGTTTATCACCACACACACACACACACACACACACACACACACACTCACTAATGCCACCATGGAGAGTAACCCTCCATCTGTCTTAAAGTCCTCGACTCCTCTTGCCATCCCTTCTCAGAGTGTCTCTGTCCTTCCGTCCATCATCTCGCCACATGGATCCAAACATCAAAATATATCTCCTCTTTTAGATTAGAGATAAGCATGACCTTCACACACACACACACACACACACACACACACACACACACACACACACATTCCCACCTCCTCATCATCACCACCACACAAACCTTTACTAACAGCACCACCATCATCAGCACCACCACCCACACCAAAATCAACACCACCTTCCACACCAACATCAACACTAATATGAAAACCAACCACACCAGCATCAACACCCACTCCAAAACAACCTCCAACATCAACACCATCAGCACCACCCACACCAACATCAACACCACCTCCCACACCAACATCAACACTAATATGAACACCAACCACACCAGCATCAACACCCACTCCAAAACAACCTCCAACATCAACACCATCAGCACCACCCACACCAACATCAACACCACCTCCCACACCAACATCAACACTAATATGAACACCAACCACACCAGCATCAACACCCACTCCAAAACCACATTGAACATCAACACCATCAGCACCACCACCAACACCAAAATCAACATCACCTTCCACACCAACATCAACACTAATATGAACACCAACCACACCAGCATCAACACCCACTCCAAAACCACATCGAACATCAACACCATCAGCACCACCCACACCAACATCAACACCACCTCCCACACCAACATCAACACTAATATGAACACCAACCACACCAGCATCAACACCCACTCCAAAACAACCTCCAACATCAACACCATCAGCACCAATATCAGCACCAATACAAACACCAACCAAATCAAGATCAACCTTACCAAGAAAAACACCATGAACACTACCACCAATACAAACACCATACACACAAACTACACCAATATGAAAAAAATCAACACCATTAACACTATCTGTACTGAATTTATCACCATTCACACAAATAACACCGACTAACACCACCGAAGCTAACAATGCCAACATCGGCCAAACAAACAAAAGTTGACACCAAGACCAACACCATCTACACCAATAAGGACAGCAACAAAAAACAACATCAACACACACCCCACACACCATCACTACCAAACACCAACAACACAAACATCATGCTGGGGCTACATTAAGTTGTTGAATATATATACTGCATGTGTAATATATACAGTATCAGTTTCTATGTTAAGTAATGAATTTAACTGACCGACACACCAGCAACTCACACAGACACCTATGCACTAAATTAACATAAAATAAACCCATGGGCAGCTTAATGGAGGTTTAATCGGATATCACATGCAAACAGCATGAAAAAAGTCACCTTAGTAGCCTGGCGTTTGAGCTTCAAGGAGCCTGAGCTTCAGGGAGTCGCTGACATTCACGAAAGCTCCAGAGAAGCGAACATACACACTAAAATACACACAATCGGACATGCAGAACACAAATAACACACAACTGGATGATACTAAAGAAACAGAAAAGGAGAAAATGGGGAAAAAGGGAAAGATAGAGATGAAGGAGACAGAAGGAGACTCCAGAGCGAGAAAGATGGATGAGATTTGACTCTTTGTGTGAGTGTTAAACTCTCTTGTGCTGTGCTCCGCCTTAGGCTCCACATGTAGTGTGTAATGATTGATGTGAGCTGACTGCCGCTGTTGACAAAGGTCATCAAATCTGTTTCACCCCAAACAGCACTCTGAACTCTTGCGGGTCTTTCCGAGAGGCATGCTAATCACTTCTTATGTAAAAACACACTGCTAGCTAGAGTTCTGTCTGTAGCATTTATTTGATTTTATTGATTTCTATTCAGTGGAAGTGATTTCAAAATGTTTCCTGTTTTATTCGATGTGCATCTCGTTAGCCTCGTTAAGACATGACATACTGTACAAACCACCTCTCTATAGACGAGGCATCTATGACAGATATTTTTTTTTTTATCGAAATCCTTTATTAGTATCTGAGCTTTGCTTTCCAATTTCTGCCTCCACAGCAGGACTTGGAGACAGAGCAGGAGGAGGAAACTTGCACCAACCTCGTCGTAGGTATAGCGGTAGTCAGCCTTCTTCGACTTCAAATCCCACAGCACCACGATGCCAGACTCAAATCCTATTATAAGCTGAAATAGAAACAGACAGAAAGAAAGGAATATCAGCGGCAATCAGCATGGCTCCGGCACGGCATGGCACGGCATGCACCCAGACGACAGATTACAGATCAGACGAGACTGAGATAAAAAGTGAGCTTCAAGTCAAAGTGAGCGAGCACAAAAAAGTGTAAATTAAACATGCCATTAAGCTAGAATCCCATTTATATTTATAACACAAATCTCACATATGGAGCATCCTATAAATAAATAAATAAATAAATAAATAAATAAATAAATAAATAAATAAATAAATAAATAAATAAAGGCATTGTTGAGAATTAATGTTGAGTTAAATCATTGTTGAGATTTCATCAGAACAGTGCAAAGATTTCCTGTAATAATCCTTTATTGTGCTTTGCGTAAATATTCACTATAGAACTTTTTGTAGAGCCTGAAATTGAAAAGGACTTCAGATTTTTACCATAAAATACAAGATTTTTCCTTTCATACATGTTCCTTACACTTTTCCTGGCAGGGGAAAAGATCAAGCCAGTCAACACTTGATTTTAATCATTTTTGGTTAGAATAACAGCTATAAACCTTCTTCCATGCTCTGTCGGATTGAACGTAGCCTGCCGATGAATAGCCAGACTATCACATCTTTCCACAGAGTTTTAATCAAAGAATAGAAGACTATTTTGTCGAATACGTTACAGCACAGTGAATTTCTATCTCCACATTTTACAACTTTGAAAGGTTGGGGGGTCACAATCAAGTAGAAATGAAGCAGAGACAGAACCAGTAGTTAAAGTGTGTCGGTATTTCTGTACGGACTTGAGAACGCATTCAGAATTAGATTCAGGAAGGCAGTTTTCTGGGTTTGGCTTTTAGAGAATAAAGATTGCCTGCATGTGGTTCATGTGTCCAGTTAAAATGTCATTACATTACTAATAAGAACTAATAATAAATAATGAATGATATATGAGGGAGAAGATCTAAGGGTTATATAGTAGAGTAAATCGCTGTATAATCAGTCCCAGTGTTAATTGCGAACACAAATTAATGAAGCCACTAAAAGACTCGAAGGAGGTCAGGAAACAATAACGTGTGGGTGAGATGGAGATCTCCAGTGGGATCTAATATTAAATAAATGAATAGTGTCATGTTTATTGGCCTTGAATGTATCTACAGCCCAAAGCATGAATTTCAGTGTGACATCATGGTTCAGCGGTTGCATCATTACCATGCTGATGCGCTACAGAACTGCTTCATTATTGTACTGGAGGAAAAAAATAAATAAAACAAGGTCAGAACTGCGCATAACTCAGACTTTCCTGACGTTCTAGTTTGTATTTTGCCATTAAATCATCACTGCATGCGCTTCATTCAGCTCTGGATACATCCAACCGTCACTAAAATCTCACGGGTTTAAAAAAAAATCCAGTTTTTTTTTCTCACTCGTTCCTCCTCACGTGTCGCCACAGGGGTTGTTTATTGTCTCTACTGCGATCTGATGAGACAGCACGAGGAGATCCACATCATCGTGTTGTAGTGAACGGAGGATTTTATTTTCCTTTCCAGCGTCGAGATGCTTTAAAAGCAACAGGCGTAACATTACATAATGTTAATGACGCACCGCTAGCTGTTGCTATGGCAGCGAAAGTTAAGGAGAAGTAACTCTAGACTTTTTAACCTGTCGAACCACGCAGAATGAGTGCTTTTTTATTCCCCTAGACATTACATTTTCAATATGAGCTGCTTGAAATATTCATCTCTGTCAGAAAGTTCCAGACGTCTGCTTAATGAAAGACGGCATTATTAGCCAGTAATAAAGAAAAAAAAACAGGTTTTAGATTATTAGTGTTTGTGTTCCATCAGATATGGTTAGATATTATGACAGAGAAGCTTTTACCTTGCCTTCATCCATCGGGTTATCACTTATGTGGACGACAGGACCAGGGTGGGCCTTGGAGGACCTGAAACAGAGACAAACACAAGAGTTAAACATTTCTACCAGAACACCAGAGGAACTCATGGGACTCGTTTTCAGCAAAAACAAAAGAATGATTTTGATAACACGAGTCAGGACTCTGCTGTTCTTTCATTGTGTTGGTAACCCCTCTGTTGATAACCTTACACTGAATTTTAGTGTTGAAGATCAAAGCTGAACTGCTTTTTAGACGAACAAACATTTGTGTTTATATTGACAAATAACAAAACATGTGCAAGCGGAGGCCATAAGTGTAACAACTGCACAATTTTTACTAAAAAGATTTCAATACAATTTTGCCAGAATTCTTGATCACCGATCATGATGACGCTATTCATCAGCATCTGTTATTATCTCAGAAATCATGAAATCAATTCTTATTGCCAAGACAGTAAATAGCTAAGCATCTAAAAACTAAGTAGCTAGCTCTAATACATCGCTGTATGTGACCTGCGTTTTTAGCGTGTTAGCATGTTTGTAGCTGTTCTGTGAGTTTTGTGTCATTGTCACACTGGACTTCTATTAAACAAAAGAAAATATTCTTTCAACACTTGGAGCATCTCAGAGAACAGAAATGGGTTTGATATCAACATTTACTTTGAAGATACAAACATTTGGTTAGAGAGAAAATAACCATTTTTGTTTTTTTTTTGGATAATTTCTATGAATATATCACCTCTTGTATTCTAGTGAAAAACAGAAATACTGATCAAACATTATAAATTCTTAAATAAAGTCCTGAGTGTCTATGTTCATATGAGCTTCATATCAACACCACTGTGGCGTGAGACATGACAAAGACGTTCAGTGATCAACATGGACAAACAGGAGGAACTTCTGGATGGAGAGAGATGAAAGATGAAAGATGGATGATATAAGGATGAGTTTTGCACGTGTCTTACTGACTATTCTATATATATGTATTATATATATATTATATTATATATATGTATATTATAATAATAGTCAGTAATTACGTTTTTAAATAGAAATATGATGTAAACTAGGGGGGCACGGTGGCTTAGTGGTTAGCACGTTCGCCGCACACCTCCAGGGTCGGGGTTCGATTCCCGCCTCCGCCTTGTGTGTGTGGAGTTTGCATGTTCTCCCCGTGCCTCGGGGGTTTCCTCCGGGTACTCCGGTTTCCTCCCCCGGTCTAAAGACATGCATGGTAGGTTGATTGGCATCTCTGGAAAAATTGTCTGTAGTGTGTGATTGCGTGAGTGAATGAGAGTGTGTGTGTGCCCTGTGATGAGTTGGCACTCCGTCCAGGGTGTATCCTGCCTTGATGCCCAATGACGCCTGAGATAGGCACAGGCTCCCCGTGACCCGAGGTAGTTCGGATAAGCGGTAGAAAATGAATGAATGAATGAATGATGTAAACTAATTCTTTACTGATGAGACGTGTGTTAAACAGCTTAAAGGGACAAAATTCACCATGTCCTCCTTCCTCGTTATATGTACAACTCGAGATGAGACTTTCCTGTCAATCAGCAGGTCATCTGCTACGGTGCGGTGTGTAAGGTGGGATACGTGCTGTTCTCGTCCCTCTGTTTTCATCACAGAGAAAAGAGAAAAGCCGTTGTTTCTGTGTTTTCCTTTCCTGAGTTCACAGCTGGATTAACAAGCGTGATTCCAATAGGATGAATTCTTGAATCATTAGGTGACCGAATACTGTACTGTAGCTCGGGTTGAAGTTCCAGCTCTCGGGATGTAGCAGGTTTATATTAATGCGCCTGTGCTTATGGTGCGTGTTGGAAAGATCTTACAGACAAGAAGAACGTTAACACCAAGTTAAAATTACGAGTGGGATTTTCTTTGAGCTCTGAGTTTCTGAGTTGGGAAGGTTGGCAATCAGAAAACTGCAGCAAATTAAATGAAATTAAATGTTTACTCTCCTCAGAAACTGATATCAGGCTTATTTATATTTACCATAAAGCAAGCCAACTTCCTGTAAAGATTACAATCACACACTGTACTATTAACAAGGAAAGTTACAGAAATTTGCTCAATTAATTAAAAAATATAAAAAAGGCAAAACACACAAAACCTGATGTGCATTATTTATTTTGCTCTTCATTTTCAAAACCATTTCAGTATTCTGTTGCCATTAATTAAGAGAACCTTCATCTGGCTCTGACGACTCTGACGTGCCTGACGTCGTAAATCCACTTCCCAGGAGGACGTATTGTAACACGCAGTAATACGTTCCCGTTTCTATAGTAACACATAGTAAGTCACACGGTGGACTCTCTACATTACTGTGTAGATACTGATCTAGATATTTAATTTTAAGACATTTATCCTTTGTAAGGAGACTCCAGTGTGAGTGGAGCTGACATGGCACAGTTTTCAGAGAGAAAAAAAGAAGGAAAGTTTCCTCCGTCACATAACCCTTTCAGACTCTGCAGTGTAACAGAAATACAATCGAGGAAAAAACACTTTAAATGCTCGTTCTTGATCGGCGTAGTTCCACGACTCTTCAGGACCTCGAAATGAACTCTTGGTTAAATAAAAAAAGAGTACAAAAAAAAGAAAGAAAGAAAGAAAAAAAGCACTAAAGATGTGCTGACACAGCATTCATCACACTCCAGGCAAAAAACTAGTACATTTCTGTCAGACAGCGTCGATGCAGCTACATACCTCCAATAGACACAGATTACCAACTGCACACACACAGACACACACATTTCCTGATGAAAAGTGCCAATGCAACAATAAAAATGAAGCTGACAGCAAAACGTTTTTTTTTTTTTGTTGTTGTTTTTTTTGCTGTGTAAACATCTAATCTGCATCTCCGCTGTGACCTCTCCCTTTCTCCTTTCTCTTTCTTTTCTTCTTTAAGGTCATGATGACAGAACAAAACAAATAAAGTCTATAAACGACCAACATTGTTTTGATGTGCAGCTGGAGGCGAAGGTATTTGCTGTTATGAAAATCATATCAGACAGTCTGTGTAACTGCGTGTGTAACTGCGTGTGTAACTGTGTGTGTGTGTGTGTGTGTGTGTGTATGTGTGTCCTGTGGGAAATCAGCATATAACCACTGCTGTAAACAAACTCATGGTGTACAAGGTCAAGAAGCAGTGGGACCAAAAGAAATAAGTTGTATGATGTGTGTGTGTGTGTTAGGTGAGAAAATGACAAAGAGAGAGAGAGAGAGAGAAAGAGGGGAAGAAACAGAAGCAGAGACAGACAGAGACAGAGGCTCAGACGGGACAGATTAATGGTGTGGACATTAGCGCACATGTCTTCCAGGTTTGGATCCTTCCTAATTTTGGCAGCCGTACCCTCGCTCGCTCAAACCCCCTACTTTAGAAGGAGTGACCGATCTTGGAAAAAGAAGATCACCATGGCAACAAGAGCAAGACGGGCAGAAGGCCGCTCTCTCTTTTTCACTGCACTTCTTTTTCAGTTGTAATAATGTGCACTCTTACACAAATCTGATGCATTGCTCACTTTCAGTTTGGGCCTCTTGTCTTAGACCTCTCTCTCACTCTCTCTCTCCCTCTCTCTCCATACATGTGAGTGATTGAGAGTTCGATTGCGAGCGTAACTTAGAATAAATTTGATGTGTTCACTTGCTAATGGAGTGCCTTTTCTTTTGAACACCTGCTGTGCAAATGTGTGAGTCTTTGAAAGTGACTTCACCTCCTATAAACCCTGACATAAGAAACACCAGCCAGCTAACTACACAACTACACTGTACAATGATCACAAACACACACACACACACACACGTGCTCGTGCACACACACACACACAGTGCTGTTAAACGATAACACTCTTATATAATCCTAAGCTCGGACACAGCTGAAAATGATGGTTGACCCAGATGAGGATGAGCTCCTTTCAGAGTCTGGCGCCGCTCAAGTTTTTTGCTCATTTGGGATTAATTAAAAAGAAAATCATGTATAATTTATATCCTGAATTTGTAGATAAATTCAACAAAATAAACAAATAAACCTAAATTCGTAAAATAATTGTTTTTCGTTACTAAAAGATACATATGTTTTTTCATTTGTTACATTCAATGTTGTGCAATATCGGGAAATGAGTCTCTGCAACAAACATCTTCTATTCTCTCTTATGTGGAATCAGTAAATCAGTACCTCAGAATAATCAGTATCTCAGTATCAGTACCCCAGTGTCTAAGAATATCAGTATCTCAGTATAATCAATATCAGAATCTCAGTATCAGTATCTCAGTATAATCAGTGTAATCAGTATCAGTATCTCAGTATCAGTATCTCAGTATAATCAGTATCAGTATCTCAGTATCAGTATCTCACTATCAGTATCTCAGAATAATCAGTAAATCAGTATCAGTATCTCAGTATCAGTATCTCAGTATAATCAGTAAATCAGTATCGCAGTATCAGTACCCCAGTGTCTAAGAATATCAGTATCTCAGTATCAGTATCTCAGAATAATCAGTAAATCAGTATCAGTATCTCAGTATAATCAGTATCAGTATCTCAGTATCTTAGAATAATCAGTAAATCAGTATCAGTATCTCAGTATCAGTATCTCAGTATAATCATTATCAGAATCTCAGTATAATCATTATCAGTATAATCAGTATAAGTATCTCTGTAAATCAGTATCTCAGTATAAGCAGTGTCTCAGTATCTCAGTATCAGTATCTTAGAATAATCATTATCAGTATCTCAGTAAATCAGTATCACAGTATCAGTATCTCAGTATATCATCATATCAGTATCTCAGTATAATCAGTGTCTTAGTATCTCAGTAAATCAGTATCACAGTATCAGTATATCAGTATTTAAGTATATCAGTATCTTAGTAACTTAGTATCTCAGTAAATCAGTATCACAGTATCAGTATATCAGTATTTAAGTATATCAGTATCTTAGTAACTTAGTATCTCAGTAAATCAGTATCACAGTATCAGTATATCAGTATTTAAGTATATCAGTATCTTAGTAACTTAGTATCTCAGTAAATCAATATCACAGTATAGTATCTCAGTATAATCAGTGTTTCAGTATATCAGTATTTAAGTATATCAGTATCTCAGTATAATCAGTGTCTCATTATCTCAGTATAATAAGTGTATATTAGAATTTTTCTTACATTATGCTTATAAGAAGGAACAGTATTCTGAGATAGACGTTCATGTTAAGATCATGTTGAAACCCTAGACACAGAGGTTATAGGTCCTTATCACGTGCCAGAACCTCTCTGTTCAATCTCTAGTTCAAGCTGTGGCCTGATGCCATGTATGATCTCCATTCTTTCACTGTGTGAACATAAAAATGTACCGTCCTGCCAACATGGACCGTCATCTGTCATTTGTTTTGTGTAGTGTGAGAGCAATACAGTTTGTATATCCAGAGAATATGGCAGCTCAGCCCCACTGGCATGATCTCATCCCTTGACTGTTTAGCATTTGGCACAATCACCATGGCCTGACCGGGTAGCAACATCACTGATACTAACTGGAAAAAACCCAAACCCATATGCTCAATAATTATCAGGCACAAAAAGATGAGGCATTATAATAAAGAGAGCATTATAATGAAAGGTTTAGTCGAGCGACGCAATGGTGATGACATCATCTGTAACGTTTAACAGGTTATTGCAATTCTAACAAGCAGGTAAGGGGAGATAATCTCTGTGAATGTGGAGTTTAGAGTCTGAGGAAGAAGAGAAAGAGAAAGAGGAGAAATAAAGAGCTTGTAATTAGTGATGTCAAAACCCAGGACAAAGCAATGAAGTCATCCTTGTTTGAAGCATTAATGGGCTTTCACATCATATCAGGGCCATAATGCATTCTATTAAACTCTATAGTTTATAAAACTGGAATAATATTCCCTAGAAAGTCTGACAGGTCCTCACAGGGCTATTAAAACAAATGTGTGTGTGTGTGATCATTAAAGCAGACAAAAACAAATCACACATTATTCTACACTGAGTATTGAAGAAGAGCACTTCATGAACCCGGATATGGAACGTTGGACGCTCACAGCTTTTCTTACATAGGTGAAGAGGGGCGGGGCTACCAGGCGCTGACGCTGGATGAAAAAAAAAATTCTCAAGATGTCCGGCAACACTCCAGTGGATGAGACGTCTTACAAAGATCTTTTAAATAAGCCCATGCTGTGTGATTTATTTTTCAACATTTTTAAAATGTTCTGCTAAGCCTAGTGGTGACGTCATTCGCTAACTCTTGTCTAAATTTCTCTTGAGTCAGTGCAGTACGAGGAGCAGAACCTAGAGAAGGGCCCTAGAACGTTTGTTATATCAGGCCTGAAATGTCACTTCCTGTACAGTAGGTTAATTTTTTGTCTATATTTTATCACTGTATATCTCGTGTGATATGACATGCTCAAAACATCTCGAGCAAAAGAGTTAGCGCAGCTGCTTAGTACTTCCTTTCTTTTAAAGCTAATCCATTTTTAAAAAAAGTGTATAACCTTCAAGCTAATGTTAATTTAATTTCTTAAAAAAGTCTCCAATTCTTCGTTCAGAATATAACACAAGCCTTCTTTCCAACCACCAAAGTGATCTGTAAACAAAACTCGTTGCAACGTTGATTCAAAAAGGTGATTAGCATGCTAGCATTTTTCAGTCAAATGAATCATGATAGAAACAGTAGCTGAATCTGAAGGTTGTGTATATGCTGTGATGTTTGTGTGTGTGTTTGTGTTTGTCACTCACAGTTCAATGGCTTTGTTCCACATGATAGTGTATCCTGAGAGCGTGAAAGACTCCACGTTTACAATGTGGATGTTTCCTCGTTCTGTGCCGATATACAGCCATTTGCTTTGGAAAGGCAGGTAACAGAAGGTTATCCTGGGAAAAAAAAAGAACAAGAAGACATTAGGAAAGAGAAATCGTTAACGGTCACACACACTCCGAACCCATCACCACGGTGTTTACACGCCTGCCCGGGACACAGAGCATGGCCTCAATTCAGATGGAATAAAAGCCGAACAGGAAGTTAGCACCTGCAGCTCTGAAGTGTGAAAAAAATCCTTCCACATGACATGACAGCAGCGATGCGTCGTTTAACTCAGAGACATTCTCAAGCTGCTGAGCTGCGGTGCAAAGGGGAAGTCTGAGTTTATAGAGAAGGCTAACATTTTAGGGGGTGAATGGATATGAATACAAACACACACACTTTTTTTTTTACCCCTGATCCTCTGCAGAATCATGCATATATTCATGGACGAGTGAGTTGAGAGACACTCAACACACTTTCTTATAACTGTCAGACTCTTTCTCTCTCTCTCTCTCACAAACACACACACACACACACACACCCCAACTTCAACATTTCACAAAACAACCGACAAGCTGGACTGTTAGAAACTCACACTTGCTATTTCTCTGATGAGCAGCGAGAAAAAGTGAGAGAAAGAGAGATAGAGCAAGTGACAGGGAGAGAGTTAGAGACGGGGAAGTGAGGGAGAGAGAGAGATAGAGAGAGCGAGAGAGAGAAACAGGAGATCCTCTGAGAAGTGTCTCAGATCTAATCTTCCTTGAGTAAGTAAACGTTCCTCCTTTTCGATGAAGTGCCGTGGTCAAGAACTCAATTTTCCTCGAGGATGTGAAAAGCATCAGCCTCTTGTAAGGGATTATGAAGCAGAGACCTGGATTTAAGTAAACAAACAAATAAATAAATAAAGCTGGGCACTCTGTCGGAATAACGAGGGACGCGGTCTGAAGATCAATAGCAGGAAAGTTAGCGTTCTGCTGGATAACCATTAGCATTAATGCTAGGAACAAATCATCCACAACAGTGAATGGCTGTGTCTTCACCTCAGGTGTTATAAAGAGTTATAAAGTGTTACAAGAACCACAACTGAGATCTGAGATCCAGAGTGTACAGTCTCTACACATTGGAGCAGTGGGACAGACACACAACCTGTGGCATTGCTGTGAGGCCACCAGCATGACTCGAACAGATTTCTCTTTCGCTGACAAAACCCTAGTGCGGAACTTAACAAACGGAAGTAAAAACCCCAGAGAGTTCATCCTTTATTCCTGCAATCTCAGGAAAACATGATCTGAGAGAAAAAAACAGATTTCACACACACACACTTCAGTACACACAAACATTCCTCCCGCTTTAATGTTTACATTTACAGCATTTAGCAGACACCCTTATCCAGAGTGACTTACAACTGAGCAACTGAGGGTTAAGGGCCTTGCTCAGGGGCCCAGCAGTGGCAGCTTGGTGGACCTGGGGTTCGAACCCATGACCTTCCGATCAGTAGCCCAACACCTTAACCACTGAGCTACCACATCCCCACATGTGATGTATGTTGTGTTTTTTTTAATCAGACATAAAACAGACAGCATTGTAAATGTATGAGTATATCAGTAAATGAGTAAATCAATACCTAAATAAATAGATCACACACACACTCCAGTACACAAAGCTGGTAGAGGGGGCACAGGTGTGTGTGTATGCGTACACTGGAGTGTGTATATGTGTGCATGTGTGTGTGTTAGCTGAGCTAAAGGAGTGTGTGGTGTGTGTTAGCATGGCTTCTGGGTTCCCTGCACTCCTGACATTTTGCTTGCTCTTTACAGAGTTTCTGACCTGCAGAGATGCAAACACACACACACACACACACACACACACACACACACGCACACACACACACACACACACACACACACACACACTCCAACAAGCCTGAAGCTTAAAAGTCAGGGAAAATCCTAATCTCTGGTATTGAACAGTGTTACTTGTCAGCTAGATGCCACTAGACTCCAAAATCCTCTGGTTTTTATTCTACAGCCTGAAATGATGATAAGAAGCAGGATTTGTCTCGCAAAAACCCCAGAAATCTCCAGTCCAGGCAGCAGGAGTCTTTGTGGAGAGAAGTGTTTACTGTAGAACGGAACAAAGCGCCTCACCGAATCAGACTTTTTGGGGTAGAAAAGAGGTTAAAGCTTTGACTGTTGAAGCTTTTGGATATTGATTTTTTTTTATTTTTTTTTTATCTCTAGCAGTCCTGAGCATACCTGATTACATTCATCCACACTTCCTGTACATCCACACAGCGGTTAGTCACAGCGATCAGACTGTAGGTGTGAACAGATTTACATCCTTCTCAGTTTAACAGTCCCTCTGAAATCCAGTTCGTAGATTTTTCATTTGACACAAAATCAAACAAACTCTGGGATTCAAAATGGCCACCGTTTTTCCGCAGACTTGCCCTGAGATAACAGGTTCAGCCAAAGCCCTCATCACAAATTAAAAAAAAAAGTGAAACTGAGCATTTTTAAACAAAAATCTCCAGCTCATGTGCAGGTGGTTAAATTCTTAGCAATATATAACACTAATACTAAGTCAAACACACAAAAATGTACAGAAAAATTTCAATAAAATTTTGGCAGAATTCTGTTCTTCAACATCTGATAATATATGATAAAGATCATGAAAATCATGAGATCATCTCACGCTGCCATGACAGTAAATACATTCGAAGAACAGAGCGTTCACGTGCTAAGTAGCTAGCTCTAATACATTGCTGTATTAAAGAAATCCTGTATTTTTGCGCAGTTTCAGACTTGATGATTGTGACAGAAAAACCTTACAGTGTAAAATGAGCTTCAAAGCAAAACAAAGACAAATATAATAGATCCAATAAGCCCTTAAAAAACTCCCAGTAAACTAGCATTCATTTTCAATCAGTAAAAACGAATGAATGATGTTCTGTCTCTGAGGCTGATCTAAAATGAGTCAGGACTCTGTTGTCTTTCAGTGTGAGACGTGTGTTTTTCCCTCTTTTGATGCTCTTACGCTGAATTTTAGTGTTGAAGATAAAATCCGAGCTGCGTTTTAGATGAACAAACACTTGGAGCATCTCAGAGAACAGAAATGAGTTTGATATCAACATTTACTTTGAAGATACAAACATTTGTGTGGAAAACAATAACTGTATTTGCTTTTTCTGGACCCTTTCTGTGAATATCACCTCTAGTATTTTAGTGCAAAACAGAAATAGTAATGAAACATTATACATTCTTAAAGTCCTGAAGGTCTACTTTCGTATGAGCTTCATATTAACACCACAGTGGAGTGTGACATGACAAAGACATTCAATGATCAACATAGACACAATTAAAACAGGAGGAAACTCCATTCTTTATCCTTGGGGAAAAGAATTAAGTAAATAACGAGGTCTTTTGCCTGACTGCACAAGGAGGTAGAGTTCACTGGAGGTTCCTCTTACTACCTAGACTCACTTCTCTACCTCACTGATGAGCCCGAAGCTGCACTTGACTCTCATTTCTGTTCTCAGACAACTTTTGAGTCCGGCATGACTCGAGATTGCGGTCTTATTTTTCTATTTTTCGGACACAGATTGTAGTTCAGATGAAGAAAGATCCTCCGGCTTAATTTAGGGAAAAACAAAAAAAAACAAAAAAAAAAAAACCTTTTCCCTTGGAGTCTGCTCTTTAATGACTACACGCTTCTGACTGGATATTCCCTCAGAGACCTTGTGTACTCTTTTCATCCTCACATGCTCCACTGCTCCTGCCGTCTCCTCAGGCGAGTGAAAAAAAAAAACTTGTGTAGACACACTTGGAAAATGTCACACACACACACACACACACATACACACACACACACACATATGGATGTTGAGATATGGCAGAAACTTGTTCACCCCTAAAAGCTGCTGTTGGCGAGCTGTCAGTCTTTTCAGCAGACACGACGTTGATGAGAAGTGAAGACTCAGTTCCTTTCAAATTAAATCAACGACTGTCTGGAATTAACCGAGATATTTAACTCTTACTTCTGCGACTGCGAAGGAAGGTGATGGCTGCAAAAAAAGTTTACGGATAGTCTGAAATCTCCAGTAGATACCTGCATACAAGGTCACTGTAATGCGGCATGAACTGGAGCTTTCAGGCTAATGATCTTCATCAAGCTGGATTTGTCACGGAATAAACCGAAAGTAGTGAATTAGTATATAGTGTACACAGGTTTGTCTCTGACTCACTGCATATTGGGACTCGGTTTCCAATTAAATATATACATAATTAATATCACAAATGAAATTAGAAAACCACCACAAAAAACAAAGAAGTCAGTTCACTCAAACAGAAACAAATGTGAGATCGTGGTAGCAGAACTTGCTAATCATTAAATAATCAGGATTCATTCATTGTTTCTGAAGCGAGCAGAAGGCAGAAGGCAGAAACGACTCGACTCTTGACTCACCTCTCCCTGTTGAACTTGAGGGAGTGCAGGACGGCTGGTCTCTTCTGACGCAGGTTCCATAAGTGAATGCTGTCGTCGGCTAAAGCGCTCACTAACGCCCCCTTGTGGAACACACATGAGAGAGAGAGAGAGAGAGAGAGAGAGAGAGAGAGAATGAAACAACCAGTGACTTTCAACATAATTCTTGTCCTCATTGTCATGTGCTTCTGTTAGTTTCAAAGACTCTAAAAGTCATTGTGGGTGGTGGTATAGTGTGTGTGTGTGTGCGTGTGTGTGTGTGTGAGAGAGAGAGAGAGAGAGAGAGAGAGAGAGAGAGAGAGAGAGAGAGAGAGAGAGAGAGAATGAAAGAATGAAAGAATGAAAGAAAGAAAGAAAGAAAGAGAGAGAGAGAGAGAGAGAGAGAGAGAGAGAGAGAGAGAGAGAGAGAGAAAGGAAGAAAAATGAAAGAAAGATAGACAGAGAGAGAGAGAGCGAGAGAAAGAAAAAAAAAGAAATAAAGAAAGAAAGAGAGAGAGAGAGAGAGAGAGAGAGAGAGAGAGAGAGAGAATGAGAGAGAGAGAGAGAGAGAGAGAGAGAGAGAGAGAGAGAGAGAAATTACATGGAAGAGAGTAATCAAAGTGCTCTTTTTAATGGATTTAAATGGACGTGGGTGTGGTCTGGACCAGAACTGTTATACAGGCTACAGTTCACAATGACAGCAGTCTGATCCGATTTGTTATTTCCAAAAATATCAAAAACGTTCCCTGGACGTTCTCTTGACATTCCCTGGAGTATTATAAGTACTGGGAGGTTCAGGCAAAAAACTGAGGAAAAAGTATAAACACATCAATGCTTTTTCTATAGAAAGCTTCTGGATGGCAACAGGACGTGAATTTACAGCAGTCTGATCTGTCCTCTCCCAGGAGATGATTCACAGGCTGTGTGTGTGTGTGTGTGTGTGTGTGTGTGTGTGTGTGTGTGTAGCAAGTAGCATTGAAAGACATTCTGCCTTCCTTCACCGGCTCTGCTTGGGTTGCTGAGTCACACACACACACACACACACACACACACACACACACACACACACACACACACACACACACACACACACACACACACAGCATAAATATAAAAAAGTTTTTAGACATGAGTGCCAAATCATTTTGTACCTTTTTTTTTTTAAAAGAAATCTAATAAAGGATGTTCAGGGTGTAAATCATATTGTCTTGTACTGACTGATCCAAACACCTGGCACAAACACCACATACCTATAGACAATGTTCTTATATCTTGATGAGCAGTAAATCTAATATCCTTCATTTTAATTTCGAACATCATGTTCCTGAGTCTCAACATCTTCTGATTTGCAGTTTTCCCACACGAGTGCAAAAATAAAATGATCATCATCCCATTATATTATATCGTGTTTCGTTCACCACCCACACAAGCTATCAAGCTTTAAAAAACCTGCAATGTTTTACTTAATTCTCGGTTTTAATTTTAATCCTGGACACTTCTCATGACTGAAGGAGTTTCCTAACCACGCAATAGCACCACACATGACAGCACATCGAATTAAGGTACGATCCTCTTTCACTGGAGACCTGGGTGTCTTATCAATCTATATACAGCACTTCATTATTAAGAAGATGCCTTTATTACGGCAGTCCTAGAAATCTCAGCTTAGAAAACTGGGGTCAGCACAGGGTCAGCCGGGAGGAGAAAGGGTTAAGGGCCTTGCACAGGGGCCCAGCAGTGGCTGCTTGGAGATGCTATAACTCAAACCACCAACGTTCTGATCAATAACCCAGATCCTTAACCATCTGAGCCACTGCTTAACTATTTAATTTTATTTCACAAAGAGAGGCATGGCCACCAAACACAGATCTCTACAGCACTGGCAGAACATTGGTAGAACCATCTTAGATCAGTGCGACATTCTTGAAAGGCTTCCTTTTGCTACGTGGCTTAGCACCTCGCCACCTTGGCTAGAACACTGCTGTAGTGTGGGGAGGAGCTGTGCCATACTTCATACTGTGCTCTTGCACAAGATGCGCCCAGAAATAGCGGCCGGCTCTGCTTCGACAAAAATAGCGTTGTTGCTGGCTGAGCTACATGGTGAAGATTTTTAAGAAACATGCTCTACACCTCCTTGGGCTCAGGCTACGGCTCAGAGACGTGTCTTAAGAACAAAAGCAACATCTGCGTCCATCCAGACGTGCATTACATCTAACAAATGGCAAAGTGTACGTGAGAAGTATGTAATTTATGTCATAAGACTACTAATCACCAACGCCAGACACAGGAGAATGGGTAAATGTTCCCTGTTGGCAGGAAAAGACAAAAGAAAAAGTGCTGTTGGTTCCCTAAATGTTCAGCCTCTAGGGAGAGAACAAAGCGATCAGCTGAGCCTCTGAGAATAAATACATGAAGGTTCAGGGCATGGCTGCTTGGCACCAAGAAGCAAGAGACAGAGTAGAGAGGAAGCAATGGAAGGGAAAACGGAGACACTTACTTCGTTGATGAGGAACTGGAGCTGGATGACGGCGGCGCCGCTCTCGTGCTGACAGTAACATTCTACGCCAGGACGACCGAATCTGGACGAGGGAGCGTTAAGGATCGTGCCACTGAAATGTCCCTAAAGTGTGAAGGGGAGGTGAGAACCACTGAGCATTTCTCAGAATCACCTAGAGTACTCTCTTAGGACAAGTCTAAACTGGTAAAGCTTTTAATGCACTTAACAACTAATCATTGGTAAGGAAATTAGGAAGAATGAAGCATGTGTTCTCCTAGTCCACCATTTTGCTTGGGTACTTTCTCAGGAAAGACGCATACAGAAGATCTGGTGATAAATCCAAACCAAACAGTGATGGAAGATCTGGAAAGAAACCAAACACTGATAGAAGATCTGGGGAGAAACCCAAACCCCACAGTGATGGAAGATCTGATGAGAAACCCAACAGTGATAAAAGATCTGATGAGAAACCCAAACCCAACAGTGATGGAAGATCTGATGAGAAACCCAACAGTGATGGAAGATCTGATGAGAAACCCAAACCCAACAGTGATGGAAGATCTGATGAGAAACCCAACAGTGATGGAAGATCTGATGAGAAACCCAAACCCAACAGTGATGGAAGATCTGATGAGAAACCCAACAGTGATGGAAGGGAAACCCAAACCCAACAGTGATGGAAGATCTGATGAGAAACCCAACAGTGATGGAAGATCTGATGAGAAACCCAACAGTGATGGAAGATCTGATGAGAAACCCAACAGTGATGGAAGATCTGATGAGGAACCCAACAGTGATGGAAGATCTGATGAGAAACCCAACAGTGATGGAAGATCTAATGAGAAACCCAAACCCCACAGTGATGGAAGATCTGATGAGGAACCCAACAGTGATATAAGATCTGATGAGAAACCCAACAGTGATATAAGATCTGATGAGAAACCCAAACCCAACTGTGATGGAAGATTTGGAGAGAAACTGAAACCCAACAATGATGGAAAATCTGGAAACCCAACACTGATAAAAGATTTAGAAACCCAACATTTTGTATTTGTTAAATTCTTGTTCATTTCCAGACCATTGATTTGTTCTTATGACATTTAAAATGTTTTGGACCCTTTTTTTTGCCTTGGAGTGTAGATCCAGTCTGCTGTTCTCCTGAAAACCAATCCTCCTGATGCTAATCATTTTTATATGGAACTTTTTATATGGAATTATTCAAAACTCATGAGAACACCGTTGCTAGGCAACAAGCAAATATAACAGACATTGAGTATAAATTAGTTAATGACTGACACTTACAGTGAAATTGGCCAGCATGTTGCCAATAAAACCTTGATCTGGAAAATTGAAAGATCTAATGATGTTGAAAAAAAAAAAAACAGGAATTTTCCTCAGAATAATAAACCATACGTCTGTCATAAGCTGATGGAAAACACAACAGTGAAACGTGACAAACCCGACCTGCATATAGACGTAGAAAATGAGACGCTTCCAGAACATTCTGTGGACGTGTAAAGGGTCGTGCTGGCTAAAAAAATGCTGAGAAGTAAATAGAAGAATAGAACGTATTATATCATTATCACAAGAAATAAGTTGTACAGTGTGTGTGTGTGTGTGTGTGTATGTATGTTAGGTGAGAAAAAGACAGAGAGACAGAGAGAGAGGGAGAGAGAGATATTAAATGTCGAAATGTCCAGTGTGGGGGGAAGAATAAAAGAAGAAAGGAAAATAACTGTAAAAAGCTTGTATGTCCGTGTCGACTCTGTGTGGGTGAAGACTGAAAGCCTGAAGCTTTACTTCAACTGAAAAGGTGGAGAAGAGCCTAGAGTGAGGAAAGGACATCCTGAGGGTTTTCTCTCTCTCACTCCCTCTCTCTCTCTTTCTCTTTCTTTCTCTCTCTTTCTCTGTCTCTCACAAACACACACACCTATGTACAAAGACACACAAACTCACACATACCTTAACAAAATGACACGTTTATACTCACACACACATACAAAGACACACAGATGCATACGCACACACGTGTTCAAAGACACACACACGCCCAAAGACACACAGATGCACACACAGACACACATATATGTACAAAGGCACACAGATGAACACACACAGATGCGCACACACACAAAAACAAACATATACATACAGTACAGTACACACACATGTACAAAGACAAAGGGATGCGCATACTGTACACACTCAAACAAACACACACGTATATCGTATGTACAAAAACACACGTGTATACATACACATTCACACACATTTGTACCCATACTTGAGGTTACCTAATGTTCTTCACCTCAATGGAAGATCAACAAGAAAACCAATGATGTATAAACAGTACAAACAAACATTTTTTTTTTTTTTACAAACACAAACTCTGAGCTGTTCTGAACACAGTTTAATAATTTCATACACACCAGATTTTACATCAATATCAAGAGAAGACTGAATCTTCTCAGTACTGATCCCTGACTGTCCAGAGGTAACAAAAGAGTCAGAGGAAGGAAAGTGAGAAGTGACACAGAGCTGCTGTTATGTAAAGAATACACAGGGGGAAAAACAGCCAAAGAGACACATAAACCATTAAAATGCAATCAACATCTAGCAGGCTTTAAAAAAATAAAACAAAACAAAAAAAAAAAACAGTCTTCTTATGTTTTTACAAGCAGCTATAAATGGTGTGAAATTGCCTTGACCTCCATTAGGAGACAGGAAAAAAGTGCAGCAAATGCATTAAGCTGAGTATAAGCACTATCTTTTTGCAGTAGAATCAGGACGTTTGTGTGTGTGTGTGTGTGTGTGTGTGTGTGTGAGAGAGAGACAGAAGCCATATCTGCATTAAAAACATGTTAAGAACCCAAGGGTTAAAAAAATGTATAGAGGACAAACACAGAGAAAACAGTGATAAGATGAGTAAGAATGGGAATGAGAGAGAATCGCCGAAGGGCTGACAAGAGGAGCGATTTTTCTGGTCTGATGCCAGGCACATCCAGTCATATATCACAGTGTCAGAGAGGAGATAAAATACATGCGTGCACACACACACACACACACACACACACACACACACACACACACACACACACACACACATGGAGCTAAGTTGAACTGTGACGCAATTATTTCTCATACTTACGTGTGTGTGTGTATTTCTGTATGTGCTTTCTTTCTCATTTCTCACTCTCTCCCACACACACAGACACACAGACACACACACACACACTGCAGTAAAGCACACTGCATACATGCTCTTTTGTACGATCGAGTCACTCTTAAGCTAAAATATTCCAGAGACACCTTTATTAATGGATCGACAACAGTTAGGGGATATTGGTTAATGTTTCTCTAATAAACACACACGCAAACACACACACACACGCAAACCTGGCATTCTGCAGATACACACAGAAAGCTGCGTGGTGCTTCAAAGCTTGCAGAGCAGGAGGTTTATAGGAAAATTCTCAGAGCTGCATTAATTCAACCTGCTTCAAATATGATTTATTTATTTTCCGATCCTTATAATGATCTGCAAAACAAAACAGTTAAAGGTGCAGTGTGCCTAGAATTAACATGCTCCTACCACCGTCTACTACATTCATTCATTCATTCATTCATCTTCTACCGCTTATCCGAACTACCTTGGGTCACGTGGAGCCTGTGCCTATCTCAGGCATCATCGGACATCAAGGCAGGATACACCCTGGACGGAGTGCCAACCCATCGCAGGGCACACACACACACTCTCATTCACTCATGCACTCACACACTACAGACAATTTTCCAGAGATCCGTCTACTACAGTCACTGTCAATAATAATAATAATAATAATAATAATAATAATAATAATAATAATAATAATAATAATAAAGCATGATGTATCTAACCATATCTGATCCCTGGGGCTTCAGTGACAACCTCATTGGACTCTGTGGAAGCTTCTGAAAAACCCCCCCAGGAACAATGCTAATATCTGTATGTTCATGTGTAATATCAGGGGCATGTCAGTCAACACTACCTGCTTTAGATCAGATATGTCAAATCCGGTACCAGACAACGTCATCAATCATTTATTTTTCATTTCACTTCAGTAGCGATTGAGGATCGTGAGCTTCTCCTGGGATCATTGGGAAAGAAGGTGGGATTATGCTCTGGATGGTAATGCCAATACAGTACATTCATACTCTCTCTATTGCTCTCACACACACATACACACACAATGCAAATCGGTGACACACTGCAGACAGTAACCAGACCTCAGGATTGAAGCCTGGACCCTGTAGCTGTGACGCAGCACCACTTCACCTTCACATCTTCACTGTCTACATTCACAGTCTTGTATTTAATAAAACTTTTTTTGCACTTTCTTTGCTGAACTCAGGTCATCTATAAAAACATTCCACATTCCATGCCATGCTGATACACGGCTTCTTTTGGCTCTAAGACTGACACCTCGTTCTCTCATGCCCACATCCTAATGTGGATCCTGTTGAAAATTCTAGCTGTTTCTTATAAATCAGCTTATAAAGTGAGATATTGTTGCGACTCCAATGTTCCGCCGTCGGATTGGAGGGAGCGCTGAACCGCGCGCCATTAAAATCTCCCTTGCAGAACTGGGTGTGATGGGATCCTGGAGTGAATCCAGGTCTGGCTGCAGTGGACAGTATTAATGACCCACACTCGTCTAAATTTAGCCTGAGCTAAAAGAATCACTGGCCAGTACTGATGTACAGTAGGTTCTATCCATTTTTGTACCTTTGCGGTCGTACAATTCACAGTGATACTAAATTCCAAGTCGTGATGTTAAAGGAACTCTCTGACTATGGTGTATGATGTAATCAAACTATGGTGATATTAAGAGTTTCTAAATGGTTTAAGTGTTTCTAAATGGTGCACCATTATTGTGAACTGGAAGAAAGTTGGCCACATGGTCCCGGGCTTGAGGGGCTTTAGTCAGGTAGGTGAGACCAAAAAGAAGAGACCACTTACAAAGCTCTGTAGAGGAAGGAAAGGTTTCATCTCGGAAATATCCCATAAATCAACGGTTAAGTGACTCGACATTCTGGGATCTTCCTGGGTTAACGGTACATATCAGGCATTATTGGACTCTCTGGTCGGATGAGACAAAAAGTGGTACAGATTTAAAACAGCAGGTACTTCTCTTCGCCTGCTTAATAATTTCTATAGAGAAGCATGGTGGTGGCAGCATTAGGTCATGAGGCTGATTTTTAAGGAGCAGGGACATGAAGACTGGTCAGAATTCTCCTCAATGACATGAAGGCTGGTCAGTTAAAGGAGGGATACAGACCACCATTAAAAAAAACATTTTAAAAAACCTGCTCTATAGTGCACAGAACCACAGGCTGGGCCTAAGGTTTAGCTTTCAGCAAACCTGAATCCAACACCAGCTCAACTTTGGCTCGACAATTCAAGGACAAGGATGACCTTGACAGGCTCCGCTAAAGCCGAGCGTAAAAGAACATCTGTGTAGAGAGTTAAAGATCACAGGTACTCGATATCTAATCCGATTAACCTTGAGAAGATCTACCAGGAAGCATTAAATAAATACTTATTAAGAAAGATGCAGAGGTTGGCTTCATATATTTTAGCAAACGTGTTTGCTCCACCTTCGCTGGTCGGAATAAATCGTGAGGTCACCTCAACTCGTTGCACATGAAATCGTTATGAATACATTTACACACTGTGCATCTGAGATATTTTTCTGCTCACCGCGATTGCAACGAGTGTTTATTTGAGCTACTTCCTGTCAGCTGGAGGCAGCTGCCTGTTCTCCTCTGACCTCTTTAATCAATAATGCGTTTCTGGGAAGCAAAATTGCACCGTTCTGTGTAAAAACTCTAGAGACTGCTGTGTGTGAAAATCCCAGAAGAGCAGCAGTTATTGAACTACAGTACTCAAACCCCTCAAACCCAGCACAGCAGGACCTTTAGTTGCCCCACAGCTTCAGGGTTCAATCCCGAGCTGTGGGATATAAAATGTGTTACTGCTGAATCTTAAAATAAAAACCACAGTGTTTATGACAGAAAGAAAAAAGAGAGAGAGAGAGAGAGAGAGAGAGAGAGAGAAATAAAGAGTCATGTGATCAATGAGAAAGCAATCAAGAATGTAAGAGAGACAGGATGGACACAAGAAGTGATATGGAGACACGAGAGCGAGGGAGTACTAAGCTGTTATGAATAGCAAATCAATAATATTTAAACACGTAACATTTAAACACAGTTATGGATGGCCTACAGAGTCGCGCAAAACAAATTAGCCTGTTAATGTCATCTAATAGCGAAGCGTTCTAAATTCTCCGATTTTATTTTAAGGTAAAATTCTGTGACATCCACTTGGCGATCATTTGATTATTAATAAAGCTCCGTACGGCTGAATGCTCGTTACGACGTTACAGTGTGTCAGGAGAACAAACCCTGTGTCAGTAATAAATTATAGGACAATATCCCCCACAACACACACAGACACACACACACACACCTGTGTTGAATTTTCCTAGAATGTGTGCTTCTTAAATACATATTCATGAGCTGTAGACTGTTGTTTGAACTCGAGGTAAAGTGGAGTGGGAAGTGGATTATACATGCAGAGGACATGCAGAAAGAGAGAGAAAGAGCGAGAGAGAGAGACAGAGAGAGAGACAGAGAGAGAGAGAGAGAGAGTGAAAGGACATAAGGATGAATTCGAGGAGGAGGAGTGAAACAGAGTGAGAGAGTGTAATAATAAACGAATCAAACAGGATTGTTCCCTGTCTAATGAATTATGCATCGCTAACTGTGAAGGAAGTGCGTACATTTAGCCGTGTTAATATTTTACACTCTCCAAATGCTGGAGAATCCACTTTATTAGCCAGACGCCATCCAGGAACAGATCATCCCTTCATTTCACATTTCACCACCAGTTACAATACCCATAATCCTTCCAAGAACACACACACAGACACACACACAATATTACAATATAATGTATGAGTGAGTGAGTGAGTAAGTTATACAACAGTCTATATTTCCCTTGACCCATCCGTATCTTACCAATCCAACCTCAAACACACAAAACCAACACCAAAAGCAATTATCGCTGTTAGAGGGCTGATGAGGCAGCCGTTAACAGTAAGTTCCTAAGAGAAACGGAGTGCAGATGAACCCTAACAAATAGAAATAGTAGCATAAGCTAACTAACAGAAAATAAGAATCAGGAAGAAGCATGCCTCGTCATCCTTCTTCCTGAAGGGGAAAAAAAAAAAACCCAGACACCATTTAGCATCTACTTTGGGTTATTGACCCAATCTTTCTGCTAACATGACAGCAAGTCAAAAGTGTGGTCAGTGAAATGACCCATAATCCTTCTCTCATCTCCTGAGAGGCTGCAAAAATAAAAACAACTCAGGTTTTTTTTGAATCCCGGCGTCTCGAGTAGCGGTTTGAGAAACACACACCGATTATAAACAAACATTATGTTATCATTTGTACTTTCAGTCAATCACGATCTGTTTGGTTGAAGTATACTTTAAAATAGGAGATATAGGCAGAGAATTATTAGTATAGTGAATGGGGTAAAGAGAAAGAGAACGCAAAAGGCTGCTTTATAGTGTAGTCGTTTGTAGCTACGCATACGCAAGAGTGCAATATGGTCACCGTGTGTCTCCTGCGGTCGTTCAGCGCGTTGCTTGTGCATGTCCTGTGAAACGGTTGTGTCTCAAATCACATACTTATGTAATAGACCGTTTCTGAGCCCGTACACTGACCGGTTTCAATATAAAAGTCAGGGTTTAAAATGTTTCTTCTCGTGTAGCATTTGAACCTGTAAGTTTTGATAGCAATCTGAAACAGCAATTAAGTCGACGGCGGCAAGTTTCCAAACGTCATAGTAGTTGAAACTTCTAGTTGTGTTGTAACTTGGACAGCGATGACTCTCTACTTTTATTTCTCCAGATGTACGTGAACACACACGTCCGCTGCGCACGTACATCCTCTGCTAATTTGTAGATGGTGAATAGTGAAAAGACATAATTATTAAAACCCCCAAATGCTATTACCAGCCAATTTATAAATGTTCTACACTCAGGTCCATCATTCATCCATCTACTGTACTGCAATCTAACCCCATTTTATTCTAAACCATAACCAGGAAAAAAAAAACCCCTACAAATTCTATGATCCTATGACGATGAATCAAATGAATCTAACTTATTATGTAGCATGAATGAATACGAATGACTGAAGTAACGAACATTGCCTGTGCATACGGGTGAAAGAGGATGTGCAGGCACTTTCATAAATGCAGCTCTGCTGAGAATTTTCCTTGAAATGAGAATAACTCAAAAGCTAGTGTCTTCACTTGACAGGAGGAAGAAAAAAAAAGAAAGCGGAAGAGAAAGACTTCTAAAATTGTACTGAAAAGTGTATCAAAGGCAAACGCTCGTCTCTCCCTGAAAGCTTCGGCTCAGAGGTGGAACCCATGCTACATACTGCAAACACAGTATATCATACAGTATACACATGCAAATACAGTAAGACTACACACACACACACACACACACACACACACACACACACATACACCCGACTCATGGCAGTGTGTAGCAGGTTCTGTACGACAAAAGACATTTTCTGACCTTTATCTAAGCTCATATCATGCATGGAAAACATATGCGAGAGTAATTAAACCAACTCATGAGAGACACAGCACAGCACTCACAATACACTTAATACACACATCATACAGGGTTGGGGTTTTCTTTCCTAACCTAGAAAGCAGGAAAAAACCTTTTTCAGGTGCCGGCTGCCTACGATCAATGATGCTGGACCTCACATGTTCTCCTGTCTATACGTTCCTCCCTCAGTCTCTTACCCCTGTTGTATCTGTCATTTCCCCCAGTTGCTATTCATCTCTGTGAATCTGCGTGATGTGTGTATCCACCAAGGGCCCCATGCTGTGCACTTCCTCAGGCCAGTTTGTGAGGACAGCTCTCTCAGATGTTCAGCTGCACATGTACATGTTTGATATGATGTCCTGTGATTAGGAGATGTTTAAATAAAGGACTAAAAATAGCTAATGCATTAGCTGTAATTGCTTTATCGTTATATTCCTCTACAAGTGCAAGTCACTAAAGTCTAACATCAGATAAGCTGGAGTAGGATGGCTTGCTTCTGGAGCAGAATACTGAGAAAGATGACTGGTCAGTTGACATCGCAGGCATGGACGATGTCCGTCTCCAAGAAACAGGTGGCACTGGAACAATTAATCCCCTCACTCCGTGCCGGCAGAGCAGAGCGAGTTCAGCACCATCAGTCTGACTCTCAGCTGGCAGAAGACAACATGTCTGCATTTGCACAAGTCCCTTCATCTCCATTTCTGGGTCCCCACCCACACCAGGTCCACAGAACCTCAGCAGTCTCAGCAGGCCAGCTTAGGAGACAAGGGTGAATCTCAGTATGCTATATTTTTCTTCACTCTATCTTCTCTCCCCTCACTTCTACAGGATTCCTCAGATGACCCCCCTCCGTCCCCATACTGATCAAATGAAGCTTAGTTATAGAAGGTCTGTTGGTGTTGTAGACGGCCAGGGCTCTTCCAAGTCTGGTTGTCCTCAAATGACTGAGATAATCCTTCTCCAATCCAGACAAGACATACCAAATACTGACCAGTACATTCACTGATGCCCCTTTTCCACAGAGTCAGTTTGAGCGCTGGTTCGGAGCCAGAGCCTAATTTAGAACCAGTTCTTTCTTTTTCGACAGCCAAAGCACCAGCTCTGAACCAGGAAAAGTGGTTCTTAAGTAGCACCAAAACATTGCTGGTCTAGACTAAAGAACCGCTTGTGTCAGGGGCTTTGGGCGGGGCTGTGGGCGGGGCTACTGTTAGTGCATTTGATAATGTACCTTAAGTATACTAATGTTTAATACACTTTTACTTTATGATACATTATCAGCACACATGATAGTAAGTAGCTACATTCTAAGGCTAATTTTTTTTTGTGTTAATGATAAAATAACGTTATGTACTTTATCGATTACAACCTCTGTTTATACAGATTACATGGAGCTGCACGTACACGTTGGATTCGCTACGTTTGGATGCTAATGTAGGTTCACAAAGCCATGAGCATTAACAGTAAAGCAACATCCACCATTGTTGATGCGTTTGTGTTTGCCGCTGCTGCGCTAACGTTGCTGGGAAACGTGACATATACAGTGACGTCAGACTCGGCTCTGTGATGGCTCTTTAGCCGGTGGAAAGGCAAACCGGTTCTTAGAAAGTTCGCCAGTGGAACCAATTTTGAACCAGCACCAGTGCTAGCTCTGGACCAGCACCCGGTTCTTTTTGGTGGAAAAGGAGTATTATTGAGGCTCCCTTGTATTCAGAAACCTGCATTGTAATTGATCAAGGCATATCGTTTCCATTTCCAGCAGATCCTTTAAGTTGTGAGGTGGGACCTCCATGGATCAGAGTTGTTTGTCCAGCACATCCTACAGATGATTGGATGGATTGAGATCTGAGGAATTTGGAGGCCAGCACTGACCCAATCAAACTATTCCTGAACAATGTTTGCAGTATGTCAGGGAGCAATATCCTGCTGAAAGCCTTTATAGCCTTTATGCAAAACTGCTGCCATGAAGGCGTGAACTTGTACCACCTACCTAATCAACAATGTTTAACATCCACAAGAATGCAGGACCTGAGGATTCTCTGCAGAACATTGCCCAGAGCATCACAGTGCCTGGCTTGCGTTCTTCCACAGATGAGTGACACACATACAGTACACCTGGTCATCTACATGATGTAAAAGAATATCCGATTTGTCAGACCATGCCTGCTACAGTACTTCTCCTCCATGGTCACATGTACATTGCAGGTGCTTTCAGTGGTGTACAGGAGTCAGCATGGTCACTCTGACCGCTTATCAGCTATGCAGCTCCATAAGCTGTAAAATTCACTGCACTGTAGGATCTGATTTCTTTCTATCAGAGCCAACATTCACTTTTTCATCAATTCATACTTCAGTAGGTCTTCTGTGGTATCAGACCAGATGGATTAGTCTTCAGCCCCCATGGAAATCAATTGGAGCTGATGACCCTGTCGCTGGTTCACTGGTTCTCTTTCCTTGGACCACTTTTGGTAGGTTCTGAACACCGCACACCAGGAACACTGAACAAGACCTGCTGTTTTGGAGATGCTCTGACCATTTGTCTGGACATCCCAATTTGCCCGTTATCCTTAGACATATCCTTTTTTACTGCTTTGCTTTCAACACATCTCTTTCGAGAACTGACTGTCCACCCTCTGTCTAATATATCGCACCCCTTGACAGATGCCACAGTAACGAGATAATCAATGTTATTCACGTCACCTGTCCGTGATTTTGTTGTTATCGTGATTGGTGTACGTGCTAGTGATTTATGCAATGATGACGCATGTGCTATGAACATCAGCCAACACCTAGGAGGAGAAGAATGCGAGCAGCGCTCAGCAACATCGTCCCTAATCCCCTTAGTTGTCTTCTCCGTTTCCCTCATTCTCATTCTCTCTCTCTCTCTCTCTCTCTCGCTCTCAAGCTTCTCTGGTCCCAGCCCATAAAGCGTCGTGTGACAGTTTGATTGGAGATACAAAACACAGCCATTTACTATACTCACAGGGCTGAGAGTGTGAAAGGGAGTGACACAGAGACATCTTTATATCACATCTCATCTCATCACCGCGGATGTTCCTCATATACGCACTCAAACAAAGCGCGTCTATATGTGAGGTTTATGTGTGTTTATGTCTGAGCTACAGAAAAAATACATACTCATAAAAATGACAAGAAGATGGATGAGGAGGGGAAGGAACAAGGGGCAGCTCTAGACACACACTGCTGTCTGCAACAATGCATTAGAAATGCATGACTCTGCAGTAGCTGTGAGGAATAGGGGACCTGATAATCATTAGAGAGAGAGAGAGAGAGAGAGAGAGAAGAGATGTTTTTATATCTTGGTGGTAACCAAATATCCCCACCAGGATAGAGATATCAGACAAACTGGAGTAGGACTGTACCAGTGGAATAGACGTTCCACCAGACTTCCGACTCAAAATGTACCGGTTATCCCAACCTTCAACTAACGCTTGTGAAATAATCATATTTGAACGTACAGACCTTCAATAGAAAGACATCTGATGTCAGTGGTAATGTCACTGTCAGGTTCTGTATATCCGACTAGACTATACTATTCTAACACCTCATATTATCTCTCTCTTTCTCTCCTCCTGATCTCCCAGTGTTCCTGACTCTTTCTTCTCTTGAGACCTGCCTGATCTACCCTCTACCCTCACTTCAGCTTGGACTTCATCTTTCATCTCTGCTCTCATCACTCTCTGCTCCTGAAGATGGCATCCAGCATGGACAGTCTTGAGATACGTGACATTACTGCGGACGGTGCCACTTACAGTAACCAAGGAGATGGATTTGGGCTTCGATTGATTGATATGATCAAGTCTGCATTAATGATCTGTTCTTCATAACTTCAACCAAATTCAGTTCATATTAAAACTAGACTATATAAAATTAGTTTTGTCCAGTTATAGAAGGGAAATGGTTTAACAATCGCACCCACTGTTGTCACCCTGATGAGGATGGGTTTTCTTTTGGAGGGTCTGGTTCCTCTTGAGGTTTCTGACCTGCTCATGAGGGAGACACTGATATATTTTTGTATTAAAATGGGTATGTTTGGAGAAAGGTTGAATGTAATTTGTCTGTCATTTGAAAATCGTCCCGGATTAATAAAGCTCACAGAGGTATATACACGTTCATAATGACTTCAGATACATCTCTATTAATATCCGTCTACTTTCCTGTGATTAACTTTAAATGTATATTGATGCGATGGGAAAAGCGACTGACTGTGTAGTCCAGGCTTTATTACTGCACTGAATATTCTCTTAACAACCACAATCAGTGGCATTATCAGCAGAGTCTGCATTCACCATTGATCTGTATTTTAATAAAGATGTCTTTATAAACAATGTGGTTAGTAAAGGGATAATAATAATAATAAAAAAAAAAGAGAAATGAATGATATGATTGATATCAACTGAAATGATCCGGAGGTCGTTTTTTTCTTGCTCGCTACTTGTGTTCAGGATGCGTTAAATCCTTTCAATAACAACACAACAAAATCAAGGTAGAAACTTTTTTTCTGCATATTCAGCAGGAACCATATAAACATACAGTGATGCTATGAATATCAAGCAATCATGTTATATTATTATTATTTTTTTGGACATGGCAACCATATACAACGTTGCATCACTGCCCCAATTTTGCCAAACGTATTCCTAATAAATCTCGACCCATGTGAGCAAGTGTCACGTACTGTAACACACACACACACACACACAAACACACACACACATATGCCAATACCAAGCGTTGTTCTTAGAGACATTTTCCACTATCTGTCTTTTTCACTCTGTGCTTTGCTCTGCTTCAGCAGTGACATGACATGACGTGACGTGACGTCACAGCCTAACAGGCATTCAGAGCCGATCGGTCATGAAGACGCAAACAAGACCCTGGGCTTTGGGAGTGTATGAGAGGCATGAGCATGTGTGTGTGTGTCTGCTTGGGTTTAAAACAATGACTCATCAGTTGCACCATGTTACACACATCCAGTCCCACCATCACTACAATAAACCCCCCCACATACACACACACACACACACACACACACACACACAATAATCTCTGATGCTGCACAGCTACAGGACTAAAGCGTTTTTCTGCCAGCAAGGCAATTATTAAAACAGTGAAAAATCTTTTTCTTCCCTCTGACTGACCTCGCTGCACTCGAGAGGAAAATGAATGAATCCAAACAGCTTTACTAATTTAAACTAACAAACAGATAGAAAGCATACTTTCT
>NC_083471.1:7323432-7383432 GCF_030014155.1 Tachysurus vachellii | reverse complement strand
ACACACACACACACACACACACACACACACACACACACACCTATGCCAGCTGCTGTTGTATCATTAGGGCAGAATGGAAGGATAAACTATTAGTATTTCCTGACCTTTTTTCCTCACATTTACATCACATTCTATAAACATCATCATCAGGGGGTTCTTGCTCATTGATTACGTAAGCTCTGGATCTCTGGGTCTGAATCACACAGAAACACCTGACAGGAACGATAACAAATACAATAGGACAAGGTGATGTTACCACTGACCAAAAAAAAAACAGCTGGAGAAAACTTAGACACGAGGAAAGAAGGCACAAAATTGGTCCTTTTCATGCTTCTAAATAAATAAATTAATTAATAAACAAACAAATAAATACAGCATCACTGAATCCAGTGACGGTAACCAGCACACTTGACAATTCATTTGGACAAATCATATTTGTTTTTTCTGGTTTTGTTTTTTCTTTTATATGAGAGAAAATCAGTAGAATTCTGAGTGTGTCAGAGACCTGAGCTGCACGCTGTGGTCCTCTTAATACACCAGAGTCTTTAAGAGTCTCCGGGTTTTAGAACGTGATCATGTTGAGAAAATTTCCTTCGTTTCACAACTCAAAGAAACAACAATTTTCAACCCCACCTCTCCCCTTATCTCTCTCTCCCTTCTCTCTCTCTTTCTTGTTGTCTTCCTCTCTCTCTCTCTCATTTTGGGGACACTAAGCACCAGCTGCAGCATGTGACCACAGACTTTGTTGGATCATCATGACATTAATAACGGCGTATCATCTACACAACGCAGCTCGATTTAGATGTTTGTTCAACAGCAAAGCAGATCTCCAAGTTTCAGTTAAATGTCCCTCCCCAGCTACATCTAAACCACACAGAAGACAAGCCAAACATGTGGGATGTTTAAAGAAGTCTGACACATGTGTTCTTTTCCTCAGCCTGTGCGTGGGATAAATGTAGGAAAGACTTCACGAGTCTGTGCAGCATATTTGACAACAGAAACGCTTCTGTACATCATAGACACTCTGCTGCACTCGAACTTAGTCTTTGTTTGCAGAAATGAATTGATATAAATCAACATTCCTTCTTCAACAAGCCTCTATAAGTCCTTTTAGATCACCTTTTAGGTGAAATAAAAATGACTGTATACTGTATGAGTGCTGATATATCATTTCATTACGCACTCAAATGATGTACAACCATTTATCCACCCACCTATCCATTCATCCCTCCCTCCATTTATCTATCCATTTATCTATCCATGCATCCATCCATCCATTTATCTATCCACCCCTCCATCCATCCATCCATCCATCCATCCAACCATTAATCCATTCATCTATCCACCCAACCGTCCATCTATTTATCTATTCTGCTTAGCATACACTGGGTTACTGGGAACATCCTGGGGCCTCAGGGCACAAGACTAGTGTCAACCTGCACACACACACACACACACACACACACACACACACACACACACATGCCAATTTATGGCCAATTTATAGATGGCAATCAGCCTACAAGGCATGTCTTTGGACTGTGGAGGAAACCTGAGAATCTGGAAGACCCCCCACCCCCATGAAGGGAGAAAAATCCAAACTTCACTCACACACACACACACACACACACACACACACACTTTGAAATTGTAAGCACATTCATTCCCCTGTGTTAGGAAGAAAACAGTAAACAGTCTGAGTTTTTTTGGGGGGGATTACAGCACAAGTATCCCAAGGGCAATAAGCTGTACACTTCTCTCAAGTTTTTTTTTCTGCTGTAATCTTCTGGACGGCTCTGCTGCTCTGGCCTCTTGATCTGCCACTTTCCATCATCCTCATGGGCAAGAAAAAAAAGCTGAGACAGACAAAATACTGAGACAGAAAATAACAAATAGAAACTACACCCTGTGTAACAAAGACGGAAAAGACGGCAGGATCAACCAGAATACAGATGGAAAAAAAATGTAAAGAAAAAAAAAGTAGCAACTTCATGCTTATTGAAATCAAAGAATTGATAGCTAAGGATCAGTCTACAAGCACTGAAAGCATTAAAGGACGACAGGCATCGAGGAACTCTTTCAATCCAAGTTAAGAGATTTTTTTTATTCGTCTTCACTTGAATGCTGTGTATCTACTGAAATCCTGATCACCATGTGATGCTTAGTATCAAGACCCTCGACAGGGGTCCTTTTTAAAGGCGGAAAAGAAAATTCTCTGGAGTCGCAGCGTCAGCGTCAAAATCTCCAAATAAAAGAAGACAGGGATCAGACGAAGCTGATCTGCTAATCTGACTGACAAACTCAAAGCAAGTTGGTGTAACGGGAATGAATGCGGCGGGGAGAGAAACGGAAATCTTTTCAGAGATGAAATTCAGTTGTCAGATTCCCCGCCTGCACAAGCTCTGAACTGTGAGTGAGCCGAACCAAACAGTTCGTTCTAAAAAAACTCGACTTCTCACGTTCGTCTTCCTGAATTTCTGATTTCAAGAAACGCTTCTCAAGCAGAGATAAGAACAGAAATAAGAGAAATAAATACCAAAGTGTTTCCCCCCTTTTCAGCATGATTCGTATCAGACACCGGCGTGAAACCAAGATGAAAACATGAGCAATCACTCATAAATACTGAAAAGGTTTAAAAGGTACTTACAGGAGATTTCTCAAGGCCCTGTCTAAAAAAGAGCACACACACACACACACGACAGGACAAGACAAGACAAGTCACACTCAGATTAAAGGATACAACCGCAGAGCTCCACTTTGAGTCCCGATGGCGAGGATTTTCTGGACCGGGTCGAAGGCCATGGAAGATGGCTGATATGGAAAACCATGGCGAACCGTCTGATAAAGGAGAGATCGGAAATGTTAACATTAACACAAGAATCAAACAGTACAGCTAGAATATAATGCAGATTTACTTGTTTTGTCAATTCTGGGACACTATTTATTCCTCCAGCTGTCATCTCTGTCTCTCTGACACTGTCTAATGAGAGAGTGGAGGCATAAGCGTGTTACATAAGTAGTTCCTATGTTCTCACCATTGCTGGAGTGCTGCAAGCTGAAGGCACCGAGCCACAAGCTCCATCAAAACAATGACAAAACAGTGGACAAAAGGGATGCAGTGTTTATTTTTTACTCAGTGTATAAGAGGCCTGAGGAGCTGCTGGTGTAACCAAGGAGGTTTCTAAAGAGTTTATTCTGAATTCTGAATAGTTTCTACTCATGCATCCAGCAGCTATGGTACAGGATTTCCCGTGTGTGTGTGTGTGTGAGAGAGAGAGAGAGAGCGAGAGAGAGAGAGAGAGAGAGAGAGAGAGAGAGAGAGAGAGAGAGAGAGAGAATTAGTCAGTGGTGCGAGAAATCAATTTTACTGACTGACATAATCCGCACAGAACAGATTACGCCAGATTCTGGGTGCTCTTGTTATTTGTACACCTCGCGCGCACTCTAAAGCTTCACTCCATTAGAGCAAACCTGCAATAAATTTGATTTTTTGGTCTATTTATTTCGTTTTTTATTTATTTTTTTAAAAACAAAGCAGGCTTATAACGCTGCACATCAGTTGCACCCTAAAGCTAAGACGCATTCCGTATCCGCACAAACCGGGCAGCGCTGCGTAAACTGATGCCATGGGAAATATTTTTACGCAGCCGCAGCGCAACACAATAAACACCAAACCAATCCTTCTGAAAAGACATAGATTAATATTGACCGCGTGTAAAATCAGCACTTCAGGCCAGCTCTCTTCAGTGACAGTGTGTGTGTGTGTGTGTGTGTGTGTGGTGTGTGTCCATAGTGCGCCGGCCTGTCTATTCACACACAGTCCCTCCGTGGACATGAAGGATGAAACGCTGCTGTGTTGCTGTACACACACGTACACACACACACACACGCACACACACCCGTCCTGCTTGGACCGAAACGTCAAGAAGGACGCGACACGTTAACGATTTAACGATATCATGTGAAATCCGCACTTCTTTCTAAAATAACACCAACTCCGGCTTAGCGTCAGCAGCTGGCCCTCGGACCCTGCGCTCATACACGGTGGTAAATCCTGTGCGTTTGGCTTTGCCCACCTTACAGAGCTGGAAGTGCTCGGACTGGAGGGTCTCCGGGAGGATGAAGTCGTTCTCTTTGGCCCCTGCATGCGGCGACGCTGAAGGCGATGATACCGCCGTCAAGCCGTCCAGCACCTTCCGAATATTAAACTTCTTCATTTTTTTTTGCTCCCCGAGTTCAGTCAGACTGCGTCAAGAAGGATGAAGCACCTGAGACGATATCACCGGGTTTAGGGTAAGAGATGAGGGAGGAGGGGAGGGGAAGCCGCTCTCGCTCGCTTCGCCGTATTTAAATCTGACATTTTAGGGCGCGTTTTCTACCCTCTCCATGTCCATGTCTTTGACGTTGACGTGGGATTGTTTTTTTTTTTTTTTTCAAGTGCCTATGTTTGAAGCTTGGCCAAGTCGGCGTCCCGCTGCGTCTTCGCGTCTCTGGCACTCTCCGGTATCTCCGCCCTCTCTCTCTCTCTCTCTCTCTCTCTCTCTCTCTCTCTCTCTCTCAGCTCGCTGAAACGGCTGCAGCGGCGCGACTGCGCATTGCGCGCGACACCCGGATGTTTGAAGGGAGGAAAGCTCGTGCCGCCGCCGGTTATACTGCGAGTGCTGCTGCTGCTGCTGATGATGATGATGATGCGCGCTCGAGTGTCGCCTGTCGCGGAGATGATTTTGGAGCGAGCGTTGGCGTCACGTGACAGGCATCGTGGCGGTGGAGGAAAGAAGAAGGGAGGAAGGAAGAGGGGGTGAGGGTTAGAGAGGAGAAGGCGCTCTGTTGCTCTGATCGTCAACTATCTGGAGGAAACAAAATTCTGTGGAGGTTCAGTGTCTGCTGTCATGACGTGTAAAAACAAGCGGTGTTGCTTCACTCACTACAGAGTTCAAAACTGCGTCTGGAAGCAACATCAATACAACAACTGCGCATCAGGAGCTTCCTGGCTGAACAGCTGCTCACAAACCTACAGTATGAGCAACGCCAAGTGTAGGCTGGAGTGGTGTAAAGCACTGCAGCTGGACTCTGGATAGTGGAAACATCTTCTCTGGAGTGATGAATCACGCTTCACTGCTGCATCTGGCAATGTGATGGATGAGTACGGATTGGTAGATGCCAGGAGAACGCTGTCTACTGGAATACAGAGCTCCAAGAGTAGAGTCTGGTGAAGGAAATGTCATATTAATGTTACAACACAAAATAAGATCCGTAAAACATTCTATAAATTTGGTGTGGAGGAATCGCACAGAGCCCTCACCTCAACCCCATCGAACAAATTTGGGATGATTTGGACCGTCAGTTAAAAGCCAGACCTCCTCAACCAAAACCTAAAACCAGTCTTTAAAACAGAATGGACACCAATTTCCACAGACGCACTTGAAAGTCCGGTAGAAAGATATTCCAGAAGCTCTGAGGCTGTCACTGCTGTGTTAATTATCTTCACGGCCATGGATTTGGATTGGGATGTCCAACAAGCTCATACACGAGTGATTTAGCTATAGATATGATCATGGGGTGTTTAGATGAAACAGGAGCACCTTACAGGAACCCAGAGGTGCAACCCAGATGGTACAAAACTCCTTATAGACTGTAAGATAAGATAAAAAAAAAAAGATAAGATAAACTTCATTGATCCCACAGTGGGGAAATGTACTTATCACAGCAGCTCACAGACAGTTATTAAAGACTTATAGACAATAAGAAGAAAGAAAAGCTTCATATAAAACAATATTTAAATAATAAGAATAATAACAATAAAATTATATTTCATTATAAAATATTGCACAATAACATCGCTGTAATGCAGTATTGTAAAGTCTGACAGCCACTGCAATGAACAAACCTGCAGTAGTGCTCCATCCTACACTGGAGGTGTAGCAGTCTGCTGCTGAAAGAGCTACACAGAGTCTCTACAGTGTCATACAGGGGGTGAGAGGTGATGTTCCTAATAGATGTCAGCTTGACTAATATCCTCCTCTCACCCACCTCCTCCACAGAGTCCAATGGACAGCCCAGGACGGTGCTGGCTCTCTTAACCAGCTTGTTTAATCTCTTCGTGTCCCATTCTGTACTGCCTCGCACACAGCAGAATACAGTATGGAGAATTGCGGCGGTCAACACAGTATAGAAAAATCGAGTAATCGAGAACCTGGCGTTATGAGTCTCCAACACTGTTTCTAATTCTCTCTCCTGCTATACAAAAAGATCTCTCTGATGGTTCACTGAATATGCAGAGATCATTATGTTGGCTTGTAGAAGCCAACATTCTGTTTTGTTTATTCTTCTTAGACAAAAATATATTAATTGCTACTCCTCCTAAGGATTTCAAGCCACATGCACCAAATCGGATTTGTCATAGAAGTTTGTTGCTTTTACTTTTCTAAGCAATGCGAGTACCGGGTCTCAAAATGGCCTTTTTTGCCCTGGACACCCATTATAAATTTAGAGGTTTATAACTCAGCAAGCTTTCAAGCTATCTACACCAAACTCGGACAGCTTCTTTAGGGTGATAGGTTTCTGGACAAAGGTTTAAGTTGGTGTACCGACTGGCCTTTCGGTTTTCCCGCAGCTCCGCCCCCAATATATGCAAAATCAATAAACTTTCCACAACATTGACATGTGACATATCAAAACACTCTGAACAAAGAGGGGAACTTCCATCTCGGGTATTCGGATGACGTCACTTGCCGTAGCGTGCAGCCCTGCCCCAAAATAAAAATTACCACAAAATGGACGTGTGCTATAACAAAACACTCAGAACAATGTGAAGAATTGTGTCACGGGTATTCATGAAGTCACATGCTCGTATCCACTCCCCACCAAAAGTATTGGCACCCTAGAATACAGGCCTTTGGGTATACTTGCTCCGACAAGCCAACATCAAAGAATCTGGGACTCCACACACTAAGAACTTTATACCACAGATAATTAGGGCTTTCATTTTTTAATTATTTTTTTTATTAGGAGAATGGAGAGATGCAGAAGCCCTTATAAGGTGAGGTGCTCTTTATTTACATATGAGGAACTGACCAATCATCCACCCACCCACCTATCCATCCATCCATCCACCCACATACGAATGCACACATTTATATCTGTAAAAGCTCCAGACACCGACATCAGTGATTTAACGCAATGTTTCTCCATTGTTCCAGTCTCTTTCTATTCATGCCTCTTTTTTATTCAGTGTGGAGTCTCCTAGGTGTACAGTTTGCCTTCAGACAGCTTTAATAAGACCTGTCTATTGATGGCAGTCTGAATGGCTCTCCACAAGGGGGCCAAAGTTCAGTGCAGTGTAGCCATAACGAAGGACGCCGTGCTTCATGCTCTGTGTCGACAGCAAGCACGTTAACAGACCCTGATTACACAACCAAATTTCATCAGTTTTATTCCTTTCCTCAATGTTCTATGCTAGTTAAAGTCTACTTAACATCCGTTTAACCAATGTGGTCTTAATCGAACACCTTTGTGTTTAGCAGCTTTTTTATGCAGGTGGAGATTAAACAGCTGTGCCGCTTTATGAGACCGCCGTAAGATGCGCCATGTCACGATTGTGTTGTGATGACCTCCAGTAAAGGATGAATAATTTAAAAAGGGTGTAATTGAATATGCAAATTTGTGGTCTTTGATTGAAACCTGGGATGTAATTTGGGTCAGCAGTATAAAGTGAGTTTAACAATGAGGGTATTATGTGGAGAGGTGTGTTGTTCAAAATGAATTCACTGCTAATACAACAAGGGAGAGAGAAAGACCCGTGGCCTTTAACGAACATCATGTCACCCACACACTCACACACACACACACACATACACACACTCACCTGAATGTAAAAGAAAGCTTTTGCCTCTTTTATTTATTTAAATAAAGGTTGCTGTTTATGTAAATTCCCACAAGACCTGAACTGACAGAAAGTACAGCTACCTCATTGTTCGGGTAAAATGCTGGTGGTGTTTCTCCTATGAGCAGATCTACACATCTCTGTTAAAACGGCACATATTTTTGTGGTGTTAAAAAAAAGAAAATGATTTTTGATGTGATACATCGACCAACAACATTAAAAAAACAAAATAGAATCACATTAAAACCTAAGATCAGGGGTGTTTATTATTAACCCGTCATCAGTGACTTGGTTTCATCGGACCGCTGAAGTTATGGTCCGCTGAGAGCTTACAAAACAGGTACACGATGTCCTGTAGAACACAGTAAAGTCCATCATCAACTAGTGGTGAAAATGTGGCACCACAATGAACAGCACTGAGAACAGGACGTCCCTCCAAAATGGACAAAAGCACAAGAAGAATCTAATCATGGAGGCTGCATACAGAACATTAAATGAGCTGTAAGAACATCTGGAGAGCAATGATTACTGTATGTGACACACCCTCACATATTCTTCACCTGTATGGACTATGGGGCAGGGCAGCAAGAAGGAAGCCTTTTTTTCACAAAAACCATGTGGCAAAATGTCTTACAGCCTGATGAGACCAAGGTAGAGCTTTGTAGGTATAATTCGAAAAGATATCTTGGTGCAAAACAACATCAAAGAACACCATATTTCACTGATCACTGTCTCTTAATCACCTATCACAGATCGCTGTCTCTTAACGACCAATCACTGATCACTGTCTCTTAATGACCAATCACTAATCACTGTCTCTTAATGACCAATCACTGATCACTGTCTCTTAATGACCAATCACAGATCACTGTCTCTTAATGACCAATCACTGATCACTGTCTCTTAATGACCAATCACAGATCACTGTCTCTTAATGACCAATCACTGATCACTGTCTCTCAGTGACCAATCACAGATCACTGTCTCTTAATGACCAGTCACAGATCACTGTCTCTTAATGACCAATCACAGATCGCTGTCTCTTAATGACCAATCACTGATCACTGTCTCTCAGTGACCAATCACTGATCACTGTCTCTTAATGACCAATCACAGATCACTGTCTCTTAATGACCAATCACAGATCGCTGTCTCTTAATGACCAGTCACAGATCACTGTCTCTTAATGACCAATCACAGATCACTGTCTCTTAATGACCAATCACAGATCGCTGTCTCTTAATGACCAGTCACAGATCACTGTCTCTTAATGACCAATCACAGATCGCTGTCTCTTAATGACCAATCACTGATCACTGTCTCTCAGTGACCAATCACTGATCACTGTCTCTAAATGACCAATCACAGATCACTGTCTCTTAATGACCAATCACTGATCACTGTCTCTAAATGACCAGTCACAGATCACTGTCTCTTAATGACCAATCACAGATCACTGTCTCTTAATGACCAATCACAGATCGCTGTCTCTTAATGACCAATCACTGATCACTGTCTCTCAGTGACCAATCACTGATCACTGTCTCTAAATGACCAATCACTGATCACTGTCTCTCAGTGACCAATCACTGATCACTGTCTCTAAATGACCAATCACTGATCACTGTCTCTAAATGACCAATCACTGATCACTGTCTCTCAGTGACCAATCACTGATCACTGTCTCTAAATGACCAATCACTGATCACTGTCTCTAAATGACCAATCACTGATCACTGTCTCTAAATGACCAATCACAGATCACTGTCTCTCAGTGACCAATGAGTAATAGCGTTCTTCAATACTACATAAAGGTATTTTCGATCCGAATTAAAAAGTATTTTTTATATATGTATAAAAGTTTACTATGAGGTTTCATGACCAATTATTTACAAAAATGTTATATTCTATCTGATTATATTCTAAGCGAAACTCTTCCTTGTTGAAAGCAGGTCCATGTTAAAGTGAAGTGCTTTTCTTGCAGCAGATGAGAACACATTATTCACCAAATAAACACATGTAATGAAATTCAGCAGATCAGCACAATTATTGATGCAATCTGCAGTCTAGATTGTTTTTCTCTTTATCTCTTTAACATGCAAATAATACAAGGCAGCATATTTCATCATATAACTGATAAATAAATAAACACTAATGAAGACAACAGTTAGTGAATATTTGGGATGGTCGAGTTTCAGTTTGGGAACGTACTGGAAAATTCTTTTAAAAGTACATATATCTCTTAAATGTTAAAAATGTTTCTGATTTTTTTGTTTTGTAAATTTATTCGGCCTGGAAGCACTAAGAAGTGAATCTGGATGTGTTTTCATTTTTTTTCTAGTTGTGTCTTTGGGATTAATTCCATTATGCTTATAAAATATGAACAATCTGGGAAAATGTTGATGATGATGATGATGATGATGATGATGATGATGAGATCAGGGATTAAAAGCCTGATCAACGCAGTTCTGACATGTAAAGGCATCTTCATCGACCCTGATGTGATGGCGGTAAAGTCCACGTCTTTCTTTACGAGTCAAAAATCAGTTTTCGACGAAGGTGTCTGTTTGGAACTGCATCAAAGCGTGGTTTTGGTTTTGAAAAAAGAAAAATCCAATACAGTCCATATTAAAACATGCAAAAAATCTCCACACCAAATAGTTCATGAAGGCCACTTACCTGCTTCCCTCCAGGATTTGTTTGTGATTGCTGCTGCTAAAAATGCATGAACGGCAGCCATTTTGAAAAATCTCCTCTGAATATTATATATAGGTTTGCTTGATTTTTAATTTTCTGGAAACCTGGACTTACCTTCAGCACTTTTAAGTCCCAGCCTGCAAAACACAAACACAAACACACACACACACACACACACACACACACACACACACACACACACACACACACACACACATAGGTTGCATTGTTGTCTAGGCAGGTGGCAGGTGTAGGTCCATTCTATCTGTAACAGAGGAAAGCACATGAACTGTACACAAGCGTGGAAATTGATGAAAGGATGAATGAGTGAAATGAATGAACTCACCAGGCATGATGCAGCTGCAATTAAACCTATTCTCTCTCTCTCTCTCTCTCTCTCTCTCTCTCTCTCTCTCTCTCTCTCTCTCTCTCTCTAGCGTGTGTATGTGTCTATGACAACCAATGACGCAACAAAATGTTTGGGATGGTGACGCTCACACTCCAGTATTAGCCATGATATGATGCGCTCTGCTGATCATTCCAACAAAAACCACACCTCACACAATTGGGTGCGTCCCTGATTAGATCACACACACACACACGCACAGTCCAAATTCACACTTTTAGAGTCGATGCACCTACAAACAACATCCGTAGCTACAGTACGAATATCATGTTTTATTGCAGCCCAGTGTTTTAACCCAAGGTGTAAAAAAACACTCCTTGGTGTCTATGGAGTGCGTCACAAGTGCAATATCTCATACGGATTTCTTCACTTTTCAGTAAATAAAGGAAAAGAAATGCAGAGCGTATTTACGGGCCATATGAAGCATGGTGACTGCAATGAGATGTAACACACCAAGTAGTGCAACAACACAATCGTAAAAGTAAACACAAGTCAGAGAGCTGAAATGGGTTTGATATCAGCATGGTGTGTGGAGAAAAAATAACCGTTTTTGTTTTTCTGAAGCTTTTCTATGAAAATATCACCTCTAACTCACATTACAGTAATATTTAAAGTTGCTAGATGAAGGCATCATCAGTGGAAAACTGATAATTCCCCACAACATGTTTAAGAACCAGTCCATCGTGTGAATTTGTCTCCTTCCAGTCACAGTGTTATCGAACAAATTCTCAAACCCAAGCCAGAATATCACGATAGAGGGACACTCCAGACAGACGGGGGGGTACTCTGCGCAGACAAGTAGATTTTGTACAGACAGGGGACACTCTCGACAGACATGTAACACGCTAGCCACATAGGGACACTCTGGACAGACAGGGGACACTCAGGAGAGATAAGGACACCCTAGACAGATGGGAGACACACTAGACAGATGAGGGCACTCTGAACAGACTGTGGACATTCTGGCCAGACAAGGGACACTCTGGCCAGACGAGGGACATTCTGGACATACAGTGGACACTCTGGACAGATGGGGACACTCTGGACAAACGGGGGACTCTGGACAAACGGGGGACACTCTGGAGAGATGGTGACATTATGGACAGACGGCAGACACTCTGGACAGATGGGGACACTCAGGAGAGATAAGGACACCCTAGACAGATGGGAGACACACTAGACAGATGAGGGCACTCTGAACAGACTGTGGACATTCTGGACATACAGTGGACACTCTGGACAGATGGGGACACTCTGGACAAACGGGGGACACTCTGGAGAGATGGTGACATTATGGACAGACAGCAGACACTCTGGACAGATGGGGACACTCAGGAGAGATAAGGACACCCTAGACAGATGGGAGACACACTAGACAGATGAGGGCACTCTGAACAGACTGTGGACATTCTGGACATACAGTGGACACTCTGGACAGATGGGGACACTCTGGACAAACGGGGGACTCTGGACAAACGGGGGACACTCTGGAGAGATGGTGACATTATGGACAGACAGCAGACACTCTGGACAGATGGGGACACTCAGGAGAGATAAGGACACCCTAGACAGATGGGAGACACACTAGACAGATGAGGGCACTCTGAACAGACTGTGGACATTCTGGACATACAGTGGACACTCTGGCCAGACGGGGGACATTCTGGACATACAGTGGACACTCTGGACAAACGGGGGACACTCTGGAGAGATGGTGACATTATGGACAGACGGCAGACACTCTGGACAGATGGGGACACTCTGAACAGACAGTGGACACCCTGGACAGATGGGGACACCCTGGACAGATGGGGTGCCAATACATCACAATCATACAAACACACTTTGGACAATTTAGAGATGCTAATCAGCCTACAAGGCATGTCTTTGGACTGGAAAGAAACCAGAGAAGTTGGAGGAAACCCTCAGAGCAAAGGAAGAAAAAAGCTAAACACACAGTTTTGAGAGGGGAATCAAACCCACAACCCTGGAGGTGTGAGGGAAACCCAACATATTGAGTCAAACGGCTTTACCCAAGTTACAACTTTATACAGTAATGTTAAGTTTCTTCAGCACTGGCTGTATAATCATCTATATTACAAGCCGCTTCGCTCAACAGGAAGCCTCATCATCTAGACTGGCGTCTCTTATTGTGTTGTCAAATAAATAATAATAATCTCTTTTCTAATACAATAGATTCTAATAATACAATAATAATCAAATCTCTCTGATTACACACTCAATTTCAACACACACACACACACACACACACACACACACAAAGCAATGGAAAATCTCACCCGCATGTTTGTATTGTTTCTTTCTTTATTTTTTAATAAACTCTGAATCATAATAATATCCGAAGTGCAGGGTGACTCATTGTCTCATCGCACGCTGTTAAAAATAAAACTCATATATTCGAATCCCGTACAAATGAACAGCTTCCTCACACTAGAGAAGAACACCTCAGTGGAAGCGCTCACGTCTCCGTATGGATCTAGAGACGGAAACGGATGTGAGGACGTTCTGCATGATGTTTGTTTTGTTTGGTTCTTATTTATCGGGTGTTTGATATCTGCTTCATAGGTTCAGTAAACAGAAACTTCTTCTCTCTTTGGAGACTTGTCTTCTCTTTCCCTACACCGCTCTCCTCTCTTGTGCTCCTCCAGGTTTCAGGTTCGACTAACCTCACGATTTTGGTCAAACCTCCGGAGTAGCTCAGCTTTCTCCTCCTGAGACAATCAGTGAATGTGTTAAACCAACGGTTACTGTATTAATCTTTAAAGAGAACATTTATTTATTAATTAATGTCTAACGTGCCTTATGTGAGTTGCTCTTTATAAGGTAATATACAATATAAAATTCAACTATCCGGAATATATATATAAAAAAAAAACTTATCTTATAAGTTATTTTTCATTGGTTTAAAAATATCTAACCTGAATTTTTTTAAACAGTTCATGTTGCTCTGTTATCAGCTGCTTGGTCTGCTCCTGTTCCTGCCGCCTGCGTTCCAGCACCGTCTCTCGGTACAGGCGAAAGCTCTGGATCTTCTCCAATTGCTCCCTCTGCTGTTCCTCCTCCATCACTGCATCCTTCAGACGCTCAGGCTTGCTGGTCCTCCTACAGTGTGAGAGAGAGAGAGAGAGAGAGAGAGAGAGAGAGAGAGAGATTGTTGATGTGGAAGCCGACTCAGACAAGCCATCAAATAAAGTTATATAACGTATATATCAGTAATGATTTGAGTGCTAGATTAACGATAGCTGCTTAATAGATTACTGAGAGTTCAGTAGAGAGACAGTCTTTAAAATGTCCCCGCTCAGTGCCCTGACTACTGAACTGTTTATCGAATTGAGACACCAGAATTCCACAGGAAGTCTGTGGAACTTCCTGTGACCATGGAATGGATGCGTACCTGATGAAAGGTGTGAGGTCCAACGTGTGGTCTCCGAGTGTGCTGAGATTTTTCAGGTACTGCTGACGAGTTTCAAAAGCCTGCACACCAACACCAACACCAAGGAGCGCACACACACACACACACACACACACACACACACGCACGTATTCAATTAAAGTTTATTTGTATAGCGCTTTTCACAACTGACATTGTCTCAAAGCAGCTTTAAAGAACATAAACATACAACAAAAGGTTAATATAAAGAATAATATAAAGATTAATAGAATACAAAATTTGAGATTAATATTAGATTGATTTAGTTCACAATGTGTATGTATTTATCCCCTATGTGCAAGTCTGAGGTGACTCAGGCAGCAGTGGCAAGGAAAAATTCCCTTGAATGGTAAAGGAAGAAACCTTGAGAGGAACCAGACTCAAAGGGGAACCTCATCCTCATATGGGTGACACTGGAAGGTGTGATTATAAATATACAGTCGTACACTAGTATATAGTCATAAATGTGTGTGTGTGTGTGTGTGTATACACAGACCTTAGCTGCCCTGCCAGGCTCTGCAGATTCCCAGGCCAGTTTCATTGCCTTAATTTGCTCAAGTCTCTCAGTGTCCTTTTTTACCTCGACCTGTTCTTCGTCTGTCTTCTCACAGACCACACGAAGTATCCAGTGTGGCTTACTCTCATCCAGACTCTACACAAAAAACACACACAGACACCCTTTCATATGTATACACACCTTCTTCGGTATCTGCGTTGTAGAGACGATGGAAAATATCATCCTTAAGTTCTTTTTTTAAACATATTAATACTTAAATCATAATAATGATTGACTCATCGTCTAAAAGCACTCTATAATCACCTGATCTGTTAAAAATAAAACTTGTATGTGAAATCCTATTTAAGCAGACAACTTCCTCCCACTATGGCGCTCACACATCCAAGCAGCTCCAGATGAATATAGAGAAGACAAAGTAGTCCACACACACACACACACACACACAAACACACACACACCTTTTCCATCTTGACTTCTGCCTTGGGTATGGCTTTGTCTTTGTCCTTGTCTTTGGTCTTGGCAGCTTTGGATGCGGACGTTTTCTGGGATGTGCTAAGGGATTGCTCCACGTTCACAGGTGTTTCCTCGATCAGGTGTCTGAACACTGCACACATTACATGAGAAATTTTTTTAGAAACATTAGGATTAATATAGTAGAAGAAATGCACCTGAATAACTCCACAGTGACTTGCATTTATATGGCTATACAGCTGTAAATAGTGATTGTACATCAGTTGCTGCTATACGCATCACTCTGTGTGAATGGAGAACATGCTAGATGGCAGTATTGCTCCATCCTACAATCAACCCTTCCCTTCCCTTCCCTTCCCTTCCCTTCCCTTCCCTTCCCTTCCCTTCCTACACAAGCTCTTTCCCTTCCCTTTGGTCTCCTTAGATACCCATCATCCCACTGGACAGGCTAACAAATATACATGGCATCCATAACGACTGAATGACAGCAGGTTCGTATCTAATCTGAAGTCGTATCCTCCGTCCATTCGCCAGAAATATCCGCCAACTGAGACAATGTGCGGTCGCTGCTTATAAACACTTATAAGCAATACAAAGCAACCATGTTGACAACAGAACAAATCCGAAAAAATTCAGATGTGTGTGCTGGCCTACAAAAAGCCTTCACCTGGTCAAAGATTTTCTACTTTAGATTGTTACTTCGGGGGGCACGGTGGCTTAGTGGTTAGCACGTTCGCCTCACACCTCCAGGGTTGGGGGTTCGATTCCTGCCTCCACCTTGTGTGTGTGTGGAGTTTGCATGTTCTCCCCGTGCCTCGGGGGTTTCCTCCGGGTACTCCGGTTTCCTCCCCCGGTCCAAAGACATGCATGGTAGGTTGATTGGCATCTCTGGAAAATTGTCCGTAGTGTGTGATTGCGTGAGTGAATGAGAGTGTGTGTGTGCCCTGTGATGAGTTGGCACTCCGCCCAGGGTGTATCCTGCCTTGATGCCCAATGACGCCTGAGATAGGCACAGGCTCCCCGTGACCCAAGGTAGTTCGGATAAGCGGTAGAAAATGAATGAATGATTGTTACTTCTTCATATAGTTTACTTTATAGTTCCTTCAAAAGGAAAAAAATGTTTCCTCAACAACAAATACTGAGAAATATGAAAGAATGACAAATTTAGAACCTTTAAAACCGTGACAATGAGCTTTTTCAGTCTTTGTCTCATCACCTGGAAAAAAAATCAAGCCGTTTGTCATTTCTTTACTTGATTTATCTCTGTTTTAGGTGTAGCTGAGGAGAGAGGATCAGGTATAGATAAGGGGGTGGATCAGGTGTATAAAAAAAGGGGTGGATCAGGCGTAGATATAGGAAGTGTAACAAGTGTAGGTAATTGAGTGGATCGGGTGTAGATAAAGAGGTGGATCAGGTGTAGATAAAGAGGTGGATCAGGTGTAGATAAAGAGGTGGATCAGGTGTAGATAAAGGAGTGGATTTGGTGTAGATAAAGAGGTGGATCAGGTGTAGATAAAGGAGTGGATTTGGTGTAGATACAGTGGTGGATCAGGTGTAGATAAGGAAAGTGGATCAAGGTGTAGATAAAAGGGTGGACCAGGTATAGATAAGAGGATGTATCAGGTGTAGATAAATGGTTGGATCAAATGTAAAATAAGGAGAGTGGATCAGGTGCAGATAAAAGGGTGGACCAGGTATAAATAAGAGGATGTATCAGGTATAGATAAAGGGGGTGGATCAGATGTAGATAAAGGAAATGGATCAAGTGTAGATAAGGAGATGTATCAGGTATAGGTAAGGGCGTGGATCAGGTGTAGATGAAGGGGTGGATCAGGTGTAGATAAGGGAAGTGGATCCAGTGTAGATAAGGAGAGTGGATCAGGTGTAGATGAAGGGGTGGATCAGGTGTAGATAAGGGAAGTGGATCCAGTGTAGATAAGGAGAGTGGATCAGGTGTAGATGAAGGGGTGGATCAGGTGTAGATAAGGGAAGTGGATCAAGTGTAGGTAAATTGGTGAATCAGGTGTAGATGAAGGGGTGGATCAGGTGTAGATAAGGAGAGTAGATCAGGTGTAGATAAAGGGGTGGATCAGGTGTAGATAAGGGAAGTGGATCCAGTATAGATAAGGAGAGTAGATCAGGTGTAGATGAAGGGGTGGATCAGGTGTAGATAAGGGAAGTGGATCAAGTGTAGGTAAATTGGTGAATCAGGTGTAGATGAAGGGGTGGATCAGGTGTAGATAAGGAGAGTAGATCAGGTGTAGATGAAGGGGTGGATCAGGTGTAGATAAGGGAAGTGGATCCAGTATAGATAAGGAGAGTAGATCAGGTGTAGATGAAGGGGTGGATCAGGTGTAGATAAGGGAAGTGGATCAAGTGTAGGTAAATTGGTGAATCAGATGTAGATGAAGGGGTGGATCAGGTGTAGATAAGGAGAGTAGATCAGGTGTAGATGAAGGGGTGGATCAGGTGTAGATAAGGGAAGTGGATCCAGTGTAGATAAGGAGAGTGGATCAGGTGTAGATGAAGGGGTGGATCAGGTGTAGATAAGGGAAGTGGATCAAGTGTAGGTAAATTGGTGAATCAGTTGTAGATGAAGGGGTGGATCAGGTGTAGATAAGGAGAGTAGATCAGGTGTAGATGAAGGGGTGGATCAGGTGTAGATAAGGGAAGTGGATCCAGTGTAGATAAGGAGAGTGGATCAGGTGTAGATGAAGGGGTGGATCAGGTGTAGATAAGGGAAGTGGATCAAGTGTAGATAAGGAGAGTGGATCAGGTGTAGATGAAGGGGTGGATCAGGTGTAGATAAGGGAAGTGGATCCAGTGTAGATAAGGAGAGTGGATCAGGTGTAGATGAAGGGGTGGATCAGGTGTAGATAAGGGAAGTGGATCAAGTGTAGATAAGGAGAGTGGATCAGGTGTAGATGAAGGGGTGGATCAGGTGTAGATAAGGAGAGTGGATCATGTGTAGATGAAGGGGTGGATCAGGTGTAGATAAGGAGAGTGGATCATGTGTAGATGAAGGGGTGGATCAGGTGTAGATAAGGAGAGTGGATCATGTGTAGACAGCCAGATTGGATCAGGTGAAGGTAAAGGGTTGGATCAGGTTTAGAACACTGGTTCTTCTCAGATTCAATGTGAGAATCATCTCCTTTGAGCTGAAACGTCTCAATACATTTTGTATCAAAGCTCAAAAGTGGCTGATACCAACCGGTTGGTCCCAGCAAAATTTTTGTTGAATTTGCACTTGTCCATTTTCTTCTCACCTCCTCTTTCAACAAGTGGGTGAAAAAAAGTGTGAAAAGTTACATCAGACAGTGCTACGTTTTGTAAGAACACAACCTAGCCAACGTATTAGGATTGAAGAAGCAGAGAAAATGTTAAACCTGAAACCATAAAAAAAAAAAAAAAAAAAAAAAAAAAAAAAAAAAATCTATTTTAAATCATAAGCCCGAGGGGGCACGGTGGCTTAGTGGTTAGTATATTTGCCTCACACCTCCAGGGTTGTGGGTTCGATTCCCGCCTCCGCCTTGTGTGTGTGGAGTTTGCATGTTCTCTCCGTGCCTCGGGGGTTTCCTCCGGGTACTCCGGTTTCCTCCCCCGGTCCAAAGGCATGCATGGTAGGTTGATTGGCATCTCTGGAAAATTGTCCGTAGTGTGTGATTGCGTGAGTGAATGAGAGTGTGTGTGTGTGTGTGTGCCCTGCGATGGGTTGGATGAATGAATGAATCCCAGAACTGAAATCTTTTAAGGGTCTATGGTGCCATGCTACATCACCAAAAACCATCAACTGGACCAGATGGTAATGAACTTCAGATATAATTTAAAGTCATTATTGTCTCAGTGTTAGAGTTAAAGGGAACGCCACGAAAGGTTCATTTAAGGTAATGGTTATATGACAGGGCAAAACTTTGAGTCATCATGTAAAGAGAAGATGAAAGCAAGTGAGAGAATATGACGTGTGTGTAGAGAAGAGGTGAAGTGAGGCATGAGCAGGAGCTGGATGAGCAGACTCGACTCAGATGGGTTACACCAAGCTGGGCAGATCTGTCCTCAGGCCAAGTCTCATGCGGATGTACTGATTAGTGTGTGTTTAGAGCCTATAGGGCCTATGTAATATAACAGTGCTTCTGCTTTGATAGGACACACACACGCACACGCACACACAAAGTGGGTTAATTCAATTCTTTCTCCTCCAGAAATACCTTGCATTGGCACTGGAGGCCAAGAACCAGCTTCATTTGACTTCCCATTGACCCATTTCCACAGAAACAAAATTGGAGACAAAGGCAGCAAGATGTCCAATATATGTACTTACTGCTCTGAACACACACACACACACACACACACAAATGCAGGTATATGTGTACACAGGTTTAAACCCTCCTAATTAAGACCTTCCTTGAGACTCGAACCACCAACTAATAAAATATGTAATTCTACCTAATTTTCAGAGCTATCCAGATCTGTATAATGATTGCAGGTGTAACAGGATTTCATTAGAAAACAAAACAAACATATTTATAACATCAGTGCTAATTAAGGCTTTATGACAAAATAATATTGTAATTAAAATGATCTCAGAAACTAGAACGTTTCATTCATCTCATTACTATAGTTGTTTAACAATGACTACAATTTCTACTTATTCAAGAACGATGCGTCGTAGTTTAATCATAATGCGACATGGAAACGTCCACAAAACACCTTCCTGACAGCGGCTACGGTATAAAGAGTCATCGTTAGAGGTTCATGAGACAAAAATCCACCAAAATCTTCTGTCCTAAACACTGACTGTTCTGTCTGAAGCACTGACACTGCAGACTCCTTACCTCCTTACATAAATGTTAAATTACAGTCTTTTTACATACGACATACAGCATATAACTGTTAAACAATCTTTTTTCCTCAACACCGTCACCTCTGGCTTGTTCTTTAGGGATAAATAAAAGTTCTGAACTTATATCCAGAACTTATAGATTTCTGTCAAGCTGCTTAGTGACAGTGTGTATTGTTAAAAGTGCTATAGAAATAAAGTAGAAATCGTATCAAATTTATTTAACTTTTTGTAGGCCTTGTTAAGGTTATGTAAAGATCTATCTATCTATCTATCTATCTATCTATCTATCTATCTATCTATCTATCTATGTACCTACAGTGGTGTGAAAAAGTGTTGGCCCCCTTCCTGATTTTTTCTTTTTTTGCACGTCACACTTTAATGTTACAGATCATCAAACAAATTGAAATATTAGTCAAAGATAACACAAGTAAACATAACATGCAATTTTTAAATGAAGGTTTTATTATTAAGGGAAAACAAAATCCAAACCTACATGACCCTGTGTGAAAAAGTGTTTGCCCCCCTTGTTAAAACATAACTTAACTGTGGTTTATCACACCTGAGTTCAATTTCCCTAGCCACCCAGGCCTGATTACTGCCACACCTGTTCGCAATCAAGAAATCACTTAAATAAGACCCGAATGATGAAGTGAAGTAGACCAAAAGATCCTCGAAAGCTACACATCATGCCGAGATCCAAAGAAATTCAGGAACAAGTGAGAAAGAAAGTAATTGAGATCTATCAGTCTGGAAATGGTTTTAAAGCCATTTCTAAAGCTCCAGCGAACCACATGGAACATGGAACAGTGGTGAACCTTCCCAGGAGTGGCCGGCCGACCAAAATTACCCCAAGAGCGCGGCGGTGACCCATCCAAGATGTTACAAAAGACCCCACAACAACATCCAAAGAACTGCAGACCTCAATTGCCTCAGTTAAGGTCAGTGTTCATGACCCCACCATAAAGAAAGAGACTGGGCAAAAATGGCCTGCATGACAAAGTTAGAAGATGAAAACCGCTGCTGAGAAAAAAGTTTATAAAGGCTCGTCTCAGATTTGCCAGAAAACATCTTGATGATCCCCAAGACTTTTGGGAAAATACTCTGTGGACTGATGAGACAAAAGTTTAACTTTTTGGAAAGTGTGTCCCATTACGTCTGGTGTAAATGTAACGCTGCATTTCAGAAAAAGAACATCATAACAACAGTAAAATATGGTGGTGGTAGTGTGATGGTCTGGGGCTGTTTTGCTGCTACAGGACCTGGTAGACTTGCTGTGCTAAATGAAACCATGAATTCTGCTGTCTACCAAAAAATCCTGAAGGACAATGTTCGTGACCTCAAGCTGAAGCAAACTTGGGTTCTGCAGCAGGAAAATGATCCAAAACACACCAGCAAGTCCACCTCTGAATGGCTGAAGGAAAAACAAAATGAAGACTTTGGAGAGGCCTAGTCAAAGTCCTGATCTGAATCCTATTGAGATGCTGTGGCATGACCTTAAAAAGGCGGTTCATGCTCGAACACTCCAATGTGGCTGAATAACAACAATTCTGCAGAGATGAGTGGACCAAAATTCCTCCAAAGCGCTGTAACAGACTCATTGCAAGTTATTGCAAATGCTTGATTGCAGTTCTTGCTGATAAGGGTGGCCCAACCAGTTATTAGGTTTAGGGGGCAAACACACTGCCATGTAGGTTTTCCCTTAATAATAAAAACCTTCATTTAAAAACTGCATGTTGTGTTTACTTGTGTTATCTTTGACTAATATTTATATTTGTTTGATGCTCAGAAACATTAAAAAGTGTGACAAACATGCAAAAAAATAAAAAATCAGGAAAGGGGCCAACACTTTTTCACACCCATCTACTGTATCTACTCAAATAGTTTGTTTTCTACAGTGATGTTCGGTATACACACTTAGCTAATATTATAGCTAGTTAGACAATGCTAATGTTAGCTTTCTGACAAGTGTTAGCAGGCTAATACTCAAAATTATGTTACTTCATAGAACATGTGCATTAGTTTTTAAATTTCAACATCGCCGCATTGATCAGGGAGTTTGTCGCAGTGAGGCAAAGGCGAGTGAGGATCCAAGTACAGTTCAATCTTTTATTAAACCAAAGCAAGAAACAGGCAAACAGACGGGCAGGCAAAACAGGGCAGAACACTGAGCAAACAGGAAACAGGAACATAGACACAAACATCCAACAACAACCAACACCAGGGACGTGAATAAACAGAGTAGATATAACAAACAGGAACCAATCACCAAGCAGAGACAATCAGTGACTAAGACAACACACCTGAGGGAGAGATGGAGTTCAATTAGTGTCCATGGTGACAAATGAGTGGGTGGAGCAAACAATTAAAAGGCAGACAGCAGACAGAAACAGGGCAAAACACAGACAGACTCATTACAGAGTTAACCATTTTAAGTCCAGTCTCCCATTTGTGCAATCCTTCGTTCGAAACTCTAAAGAAATCCAATAATGCACCAGAAAAAAAAACCAAGAAGAATATATGCTGAGAAATGAGAACGTAGTCATCAATGTCCAGATGTGGAGTGAGTCATTAACAGTGCACAAACATGATGCTCTGGTTTACTACGTGAACAGGGGTGTGAGAGCTGATTGAGACGCAGCCCATAAACTGCATCAGGAGGGACATCAGGAGATCTGCATGCACGATGAGGAGGAACGAAAGTCCACAAAATCTACTCTAATGAGAGGTCACTCCTATGATCATCTAAAAAACCTTTCATCCCTTTCATCATCACCCCAAACATCAACACCATGCCAAGAATACACTAACTACTCCTACGCTTCCTTTTGTTTCCATTTCAATGAGCTTCTCCTTCCCCGTCTACCGCATCGCTCCAAATCATGACATGTTTGAGGCGATTATTCCTCATCCCACCTGCCGTGGGTCACCGAACAAAATCAGACCTCCGGCAGAATTTATTTGTGTTTCATTATCATGTCTGTGGTTCTCTGCTCAAAGAGACCGGCACAATATTTTCCGGTCTGATGAGAAAACAAAGAAACTGGATTTAAATCATAAAAGTCCAGATGAGACCTGATAGTTTTATCTCACATTATTGTGCTTATTTAAATGAAATGAGATTTGGTCTCATGCAGGATTCAAGATAAACAAACAAACCTGCGTTGTTATTATTAAACCTTCTTTATCTTGTGTCCTTACAAGTTTCCAGTAATCTTCAAGATCTAGGGCGAATTAACTAAAAGTCTTATTTTAAAACCAAGTTCACTGAATCTTTATACAACACAGAATCAGGGTTTTCACAATGACATTTTCAATACATTGTTTAAATGCATTGACTCAGGAATGCTTAATTCATTTAAATTTCTAGTAATGATTTGTAAAATACGCTTCTAATATAGCAGAGCTGGGATTAAAATATATTTTTCAATTGGTTCGGTTATTTTTAAATCCTGGCTCCACCCTCATCTTGTGATTGGTTGTTTACACCGGTGCCTTGTTTCCCTTCATTCATTCATTCATTCATTCATTCATTTTCTACCGCTTATCTGAACTACCTCGGGTCACGGGGAGCCTGTGCCTATCTCAGGCGTCATTGGGCATCAAGGCAGGATACACCCTGGACGGAGTGCCAACCCATCGCAGGGCACACACACACTCTCATTCACTCACGCAATCACACACTAGGGACAATTTTCCAGAGATGCCAATCAACCTACCATGCATGTCTTTTAACCAGGGGAGGAAACCGGAGTACCCAGAGGAAACCCCCGAGGCACGGGGAGAACATGCAAACTCCACACACACAAGGCGGTGGCGGAAATCGAACCCCCATCCCTGGAGGTGTGAGGCGAACGTGCTAAACACTAAGCCACCGTGTCCCCCTGTTTCCCTTCATGAGTTTACATAATAAAACTCACATGCTGTGTCCCAATTCTTCCACTTAATCTATGCACACAATGAAGAAAATCCATACATTTAAGTGTGTAGCAGAAGAAATTAGTCGCGTCCCAAATCACACTTATAAACTATTCTGCACCATTTTGTTTCAAAAAGAAGAAACAGAAGAGGAAGAAGAAGAAGAGGAAGAGGAAGAAGAGGTGCACTACAAAAACCAAGATAATTCACTTATTCTAGTGTGGAACCCTGGATACTTCATGCACTCAGTGTTCACAGCTTTGTTTACATAGAGGAAGAGGGGAAGAGCTACTGTACCAAGCGCTGACACTGGATAAGAAAAGCTTTCCAAGATGGCCGACGACACTCCATAGGATGGGACATTTTACTAAGGCCCTTTAAACTTGCCCATGATGTGTGATTATATTAATATTTTTATACATTTATAAAATTCTTCATATTCTGCTAAAGCTAGCAGTGTTGTGTTACAAGTTCTGGATGTTTTGGCAGTCGGCTGGGAAACGGTTTATACTTCATGTTAGTAAATAAAAGGTTAGTGTTTTATATTATTATAAAGAATACATACAGTAGTGTGTAGTGTGGAGTACTTTGTGATGCAGCTCATGTAAGTACTGGGACATGCAGTTGTGCTCAAAATTTTGCATACCTTTGGAAAATGTGCAAGGTAATATGTACGGCATAACAGAATGGCACAATCATCAGTCAAAACACAACAAAAAAGAAAATAAGGAAATAGTCCCTGTTCAAAAGTTTGTATACCTTTAGTTCTTAATATTGTGTATTGCCCCACAATACAATATACAGTCTTTTGTAATAATTGTGCATGAGGTCCATAATTCTCTCAGGTGATATAGCTGCCCATTCTTTTTTAGTGAGATGCCTCCAGTTCCTGTACATTTTTTGGATGTCTTGCAGAAACTGCACGTTTGAGATCATCCCAAAGTGGCACAATGATATTGAGGTCAGGAGACTGTAATGGCCTCCAGAAACTTTACCCTTTTCTGCGGTAGCCATTGTAGGGTCAACCTTGCCTTGTGCTTTGGATCATTGTCATGTTGGAACATGACATGAGCTTTCATGCTGTAGAATGCAAACTGTCTGCCAGTATATTTTGATAACATGCTGAATTCGTCTTGTCATCAATTTTTACTAACTTCCCTGTGCCACTGGAGCTCACGCGGACCAAACCATAAGAGATCCACCACCATGCTTTACAGTGGGGATGGTGTAGGTATCACCGTAGGCCTTGTTAACGCCTCTCCAAACATACTGTTTATGGTTGTTAAGCTTTACACTCATCACTCCAAATGACTCTGCTCCTGAAGCTGTGAGGCTTGTCTAGGTTCTGTCTGATGTTCTGAAGGCGGGCCTTTTTGTGGCATGGGTGCAGTAATGGCTTTCTCCTGGCAACTTGACCATGCAGGTCTTTAGGGTTTATCTTTATATCCCAAACAGTTTTTCTGGCTGTAGTGGGTTAATCTTACTTGGTCTACCTGACTGTGGCTTAGTATCAGCAGAACCTTTTTATCAGAGTTTGAACAGTACTGACTGGTATTTTTTAAATGTTGAGATAGCTTTTTACATCTATTTCCTGCTTTATAAAGTTCCACTACCTTATTACGCAGGTCCATTGACATTTCTTTAGTTTTCCCCATGGTACAGTGTCCTGCCAAGTCAGTGCATCACCCCATGAGCTGAGTTATTCACTGACTATTTATGTATACACACTAATTAGGTTTTAAAAAAAGAGTGATAATTAATGATTCATGTGATCACTATCCTAAAATAAGAAAAAAAATATTTTGTATTAGTCGTCAATTTTTTCATGTTTAACAATTTCTTTCAGGGTATGCAAACTTTTGAGCACAAGCGTGTAATAGCAACACGACATGTAACAGAAGAGAACTTTGTTGCCCAGTGTCACCATAAACAAGTCCTCGTTGCATTTCCGCATTTTTGATGCACTAATGTGTCTCTCAGCTACTAACACCTTTGTCTGATTGGTTTAACAGAAGTGTGATCGTGATTGGCTGTTGTGCTCGTGCTCACCTCGCAGCTCGTTGCTCTCCTTATCTCTTAGAGTTTGGATGAAGCCTGACAGTGAGTCATCCAAAGGCCAGCTGTTGTAAAGCACCTCTGCTTGAAGAATGTATTTATGATGCTGACACACACACACACACACACACACACACACAGAGAGAGACAAAAATACAACCATATATGTGCTGTCACCAAAAAGCAAAAAGATCCCCAAGACATTATACTCCTTCCCTCTGACACACACACACACACACACACACACACACACAGACAGTGATGAATAGGATTTGTCTGTATTGATAGTTACTGTTTGGGCAGGCTGGCACTCAGAGGCTCCTCTGCCTTCATTGTGATCCCCTCCAGGGCTGTCCTGAGACTGACTCTCCCCCGCCTTCTCTACGGCACTGCCTGAGGAACCTGGTGCACATTCACACATGTACACACACACACACACACACACACACACACACACACACACAGATACAGATGGATAAACACTCTATAAATACACAGGAACTGCCAGTGTCAGGCTGTAGCTAAGAAACTAAGAGAGTGGTTGTCAGTTTGGGTAAGATGTCAACTGAGGAGATGTAAAGTTTTGAAAAGAATAACAACCAATAGAATGAGGAGGGCTGGAACACAAGCTGTCGATCATTTATTTACTTATTAAATTCATGGGTTTTTATGGGTCACTAAGTCTTTACCCTTTAAAACCGGGGGTATGAAAGAAACACAGACACACACCCCTAGACACACACACACAGCATTGTCTATGGATGCTTCATTTACATTGACACTGATGTCACACTTAAAATAGTGTTTTGTACACTATATAGCTATAGGTGTGTGCACCCCTGACCATCACAGCTATGTGGTTCTTCCTCAAAATGTTAACACGCAATTGTATAGAAAGTCTCTGTACGCAGTAGCATAACATTTTCCCTTCACCAGGACCACAAACACTGTTCCAGCATGCTCCATGAAGACATGGTGTGAAGGTGAAGGTTGGACTGGAAGAACTCGAGTGTCCTGCACGGAGCCCTGACTCTGACTCAATCCCACTAAAGATATTTGGGATCAATATCTCAACATCAGTGTCTTATCTCACTAATGCACCGAATGAACATATAGCCTCACAGCCACGCTCCAACATCTAGTGGAAAGCCTTCCCTGAGGAGTGGAGGAAATTATTATAACAGCTAAGAGGGGAGAATAAATCTGTGAACAAGATGTAATGGTCAAACATTTGCCTCTATAGTGTATTATGAGTGAAAAAAACTTTAAAATGTGTTCTGCCACACTGTGTGTGTGTGTGTGTGTGTGTGTAATTGTACTGTATGGCCATGTAACACACCTCCACTAGCTGAAAAGCAATACACAGGGATAACAACGTGTCCTTGGCCTGTCTTGCTGGCCACCTCTTTCTCATGGTCCAGGATGCTGAGTTTAACACAGACATCTTCCTTTGAAGCCTGGAACTGCACCGTGATGTGTACGTCGCTCAAGACGTTCAGCGCATGCCTGAAAGACAGATGTCACACTATTTTATCACGAACACAAATGTAAAAATAAAGCAGTATGATTAGCACTCTTGCCTTTGTCCCTTTATGAACTGAAAATATTTTGTGTTATAATAAAGCATTGTGTTCTATCTCTCAGGGTACAGTTTGGTTCAACGGGAGGGAATTATTTTTGACAGGGTTTCCAGTGACAGGGTTTGTCCTTATTATATTGTACATTTGTGTAGAAATTGTTCAAATAAATTTGAACACATCATTAAATACAGTACGTATTGTCTCACGGGGCTTTAGCTTTCTTAACAAAAATGTACACAATTGTGTGTGTGTATGTGGTCAGACCTGCAGATGACGTTCTTCTTGCTAGGTAAGTAGTAATCTTTGAACTCTTTCACTATGAAGTTGCTGACCAGTTCTTGTCTTTCCATCTGGGCAAGTTGCTCTCGGGAACTGATCAGACGCAGGCGACACGTTCCTCCTGCTACAGTCGTTCCTTTAGTGTACGCCACACATGTGTAGCCAGCCTACAGATGATACACTACGTATTACACACAAACTGTATACTAAAAAATAGACTGGATGGTGTTTATCAGCCAGTACAGTTCAAGGGAACTAAAGCAGCTTGTGGTGGCTCGTCCCCTTAATGGGACGCTTAATGTTTGTTCTTTTATTTGTTACCCATCTATAGTAAATACACTAATGAGCCAAAGCATTATGATCACTGACAGATGGTTTGAATAACATAGATTGTGTCATAGCAGTGGTGCATATCAAGGTCTGAGATATTTCTCATAGTTAGCAAATACTCAGTTCATGTAGTAGGTTGCAGGAGAAAGTTAGAAGGGAAGAAGTGTAAAGACCTGAGGAACTCTGACAAGGGGCATCTCCTAAATGTTCAGGGTTGAAGAGGTGTTTACAGTGTTCAGTGGTGAGTACCTTCTGGTCTGAGAAGGTGCAAACTACAAACCGATGGCAGGTTGTTTATCACCCAAAGCAATAGGGACACAGTATTTTGAGCTGGACTTTGAAGCAGTGGGAGAATGTTGCCTGGTCCGATGAGTCCTGTGAACTCATCTGAACTTGACTTTCTGATGAGTCCTGTGAAACAACAGGTGAGTGTGTGACGAATCTCTGGGGAAACGAGGTTTAAGACAATAGGGACAAAAGCTTCAGAACTGGACCTTGAAGCAGTGGCAGAAGGTTGCCTGGTCCGATGAGCCCCATGGACAACCAAGTGGGTGTGCACCAGATCTCTGGGGACACAAGCTTTTGATCTTAACTTTGGAGGAAGGTTGTCTGGTCTGATAAGTCCTGTGGACAACCAGGTGAGTGTGTGACGAATCTCTGGGGAAACAAGGCTTAAGACAATGGGGACACAAGCTTCAGAACTGCACCTTGAAGAAGTGGCAGAAAGTTGCTGGTCTGATGAGTTCCATGGACAACCAAGTATGTGTATGCAATTGGCCTTTTTCAGCAAATTAATGCTGTTCAAAAAAATTTAAGAGCTCAAGGTGTTGTCATGGCCCAGAATTCATTCTGTTCAAGCATCTGTCGGATGTCCGATCTGCAGCAGCTCCACTATGATGGCAGATCCAGTGCACCTCCAGAGATCTCCGCAGCTTACAGCAGTTTTAGTGTCATATCAATAAAACCACATACACATACACACACATAAACACAGTAAACACACCTTATTTGAAGTGTACGTAAACGGCATTACACCGTTGAAGAATGTCGGTACTTCCTCCCCAGTGTTGTTGTTGACGACATGAAGGTGACATGGAAACGATGAGTAGATCTTAGGCACAAGTAATATGGCTTTTGGAACATGGAACACCTCCCTGTACACAGACAAACACATGAGAAACCTTAATAACAGCACACATTTTTAAACTATGGTAACAATGATATCGGCTTTTCAGATTTAAGTCAATGTTGAAATCTTTTCTTGTGCAATTTGACCTAAATAGCAGGACCCAGGGACTGGTGGTCTCTTGGACAGGGACAGAGTATTCAGTGAAGGTAATTTTCGTCCACTCATCCCCACCACACGGATACGAGTCCAATAGGTGCTCGTTGTCCATGATCATGAACCTTCCAAGAGAACACACACACACACACACATCTAACTATGCAATGCTTTTTGCATCAGCTACCATCTGTATAAATTTAACTGCACCAAAGCAAAACATTGCTAAAACAGTACACTGAGATGTAGTCACATTAGAAACAACACCAGCAGATGGTAAAATATGTAATTTACCTCAGTAAAAACACAGCATGCCGCTCCATGTCCGATTCCACAGAATCCCACATCTCTAACAGAGTCTTGGCAACTTTCTGATTCTCCTCAGAACCTGAACAACACCCCATCCCACCACCACCACAAATAAATCATCATGCTGTTTGTTAAAAGATATATTATTTTTAAACATGCTACAGATGTAAGAGAAAAGTGAAGAATATTTATGAAAGCTCAGACATTTTCAGAGCTTGGGTTACTGGGGTCTATGTGGAGTTTCTTCTCTTTTCCACATGAGGTTCCTCTGTGTTCTTCAGTTTCCTTCCACCACCCCAAAACATTTAGATAGGTAGCCTTGCTGTGTAAAAGTGTTCATAAGCAACTTGCACACAGTTTGCAGAGTTTGATTCACAAGCCAGACCAGGAGGAAGCGGTTAGTGAAGGTGCATGCATTAAAGGTGGGGTCTCCGTTGTTTGAAAGCCAATGTTGACATTTGAAATCACCAAAACAAACTTTCTTTCTTTGTTTTTATCCTCCATGTCAATGTTAAAACCGCTTTCTGCTAATGTCACACATGCGCTCTGAACACTCTCTCCACCCATAATGACAAGACACGCCCCTTTCTGCTCATTGGCTACACGTTAGTTTTGTTTTTGTTTTGTTTGGTGGCCCAACGCAGTTTTCTGAAGCATTTCTCAAACAACGGAGACCCCACCTTTAATGTTTGTCCATATCTGAGCAAATCAGCTGCAGTGATTTAAAAGTGTGCTTTATTTCAGTCCTGAGCCAAGAATGAATATTTTAAAAGGAATATTAAATAGTCTGGATTTTGTGTAATATACTTGAGTTTGGATAATAACACTGGTCTGTCCATATAGATTAATTCTCTCTCTCTCTCTCTCTCTCTCTCTCTCTCTCTCTCTCTCTCTCTCTCAAATTTGCTCCTATTTTTAAGCAGTTTCCATGATCTGTCCAGTATCTGTTTTGATTCTTTGACATCCATCAGCGTGTCAGCGAGAGGAGGAACGAATGCTTGAAGGGATAGATCCAGATAGATGAAAAGAAGAAAACGCAGAAAGAGACGAGTGTTGTTCTCCGGGCTGTCGTTCTTACTTAGAATGATTGGCAGCTTAACTGATAAGTGTGAGCTGGACAGCTTGAGTGCATGTGTGTCTATATATGTGTACACATACACACACACACAAATCAAGATGATGCTCTGATCATATTATCCATTAACCTCAGGGTTAGTCAGAGTTACTTGTGATATTTCTTTATCTAGGTTTTTGTGATGTTTCAACAGTTCAGTAATAATAAGCAGGGTTATGGTACCTGGTCTTGCAGCATTGAGAAGTTCTCTCACCAGATAGCCCTTCCAGCCAGCCTGCAAAACTGTTGCTGCATGTTTTTCTTGTTCTGTGGCCTGCCTACCATTCCAGCCCTCTGGAACACCATCTGAAACACACAGGACACAAAAACATCAATAATCACAGCATACATGTTCTACAGAGATGTTCCTGATTTGATAAACCCAGAATAACACACACACCGGTGTCCTTTGTGTCGCCGGAGTGAGGTGTGGCCTCTCTTGTCAGGCTCCGCAATGCAAACTGCTCCTCAGACGTCAGCTTTCTTTCCAGTACATGGCAAAACATGTGGTACACCGCATGACTGAAGTCCTGTTGAGCACAACAAACTGTGACTTGTGACAAGACGCATTTGTATGTGTGTGTGAGACACCAACCTTCCAGTGCTCTCTGACTGCTAGCTTGCTGAGGGACGGCAGGCACAGAGCCTCCTCCAGCGCCCTGGTGGCTGATGGGAGTTCCTCTGCGTTAGTGAAGGATCGGACCATTTCACCAAGAGCTCTGAGGATTGACAGAGCCTGCTCACAGAACCTCAGACTCTCCTGAAGAAAGACAGTGAGCAGGTGAAAGAGACGGTCCATGAATCGTCTGAAACGTAGGAGCGTTGTCCTACACATCACAATAAACACCAACCTGAACTTGAACCTCTCTGAACACCTGAACTGAGCATTACTGAGATTACTGACATCAGATTAGATGAAGATGAGAATGTTATACTCGGTGACTTAGTATATCATGGTGTGATGTCCATGTGTTGAAATATTTAAAGTTGCTTTTCTTTTTTCCAAAAGGTACAAAAATTCATTTACTGAAAGATTGACAGTTTTATTTACATTTGATTCTTTTCCTTAAAGTTGACTCTTTTAAAGTTAGAAAGTTCTTTAAAGTTGACTTTTTTTTTTTCAGAATGAACTGTTTTGACTTTTTATTTTTTTTTAAAGTTAACTGATTTAAAATGAATTCTTTTTTTGGAAAGTTGGCTTTCTTTAAAATTGACTCTTTCTTTTGAATTGACTCTTTTGTCAGTCAAAATTGAGTTAAGTGGTGTATAGAATATGAAGCTTTAACAGTCCTCCAGCTGGATACCTTTTCTAGGTGTGGCATCACTGCCTCTTCTTCTCCGAATACGAACTCTGTCTTGCTGTAGAGCTGCACGTGGAAACCGAACTGCACCCACACGTTAAAGCGGAGAACATGACGCCTGAAAAGTAATAGTCCATTAGCGCAAGCTTGAAAAAGGCCTACTTACACAGCATAAAAACATTCTCCATTCTGTGAAAATGTCATCTGAGGAATAAGTTAATCCCTGATTCCTGTAAAGTTTTCATTCGGCACACATAATATTTGAAACGATACGCTGAATCAGAGATATTGTGACTGTAGAGGTTCATGCATCACATTAATGACAATAAATTCAAACCTTATTCCAATCGTCTCTTTCCATAGTCTGATAAATTTGCATTATGCTAGCATTCTGACCTCTGAATGTAGGCCCCCTACTTTTAGGCTACTATGGAGCTAGAAATAGCAGACTGGTTCATCTCTTTCCCTCTCTAGGGTTTCCTCAGAGAGCTTCATTATCAGAAACAGAACATACAGAGTGTACAGGCAACGTTCACATTCACACGGTTTCTTAATTCTAGTCTTAAGATGTTTCAGAAACTGTATAACAGAAAAAAATAACAGCTGGTGGAAGTCCAAAACGCTTGTTGGAAACCGTTAAACAACACACCGATCTAATACTGATTAGCTAAAACCAAACTTATAGACACGATGCTGATATAAATGGTGTCGTTACATTAGACTAAGAAATATATTTTGCACAAAATACTTGCCAGTGATGTGGCGGCAACTTAATTTAACCTAAATTAGCTTCAGCAGTGCGCTATGTGTTGAATGCAGCAGTTTCTCTGAAGACGACACGGAGGAATCTATTGCAAAGGATTCGAGGAATGTTTCTTGGTAAACAGAAAAAGCTTAAAGTCTGTATCACAACAGACCAACGCTGGTGCTGAATCAAACTGGCTTGTAGCTCTTAGTTATTCGGTTGCAGTTATTCTAAGGAAACATCCGATTGCTAACTACTTGCTATCATAGTAACCGGTTAGTTACTGGGGTTTTAGTAGCAGGAAAGTTTTAACTGTCTTCACTATTGTGTGGAAAACATTGTATTTTTAGTCTTTTTTTTAATAGTGTTTTGAATGTTGCCTAGCAACAATATTTCTAAGCATCTTTCACGAAAGAGCCTAGTGCATGCACAAGAAGTTAGTCATACATCGACCTCTGCGTTTAAGGTTATGAGTTGCCTTACCCTGGTGGAAGGGAAAGAACAGCTGCTTTGCAGGACGAGGTGTTGATGATCAGAAGGGGAAACTGAAACTGGACGCTCTTCCAGGAATAAGGTTCAACACCCAGGTGACCAGGTCTGGGGAGAATGTCCTTTTCTACAGAGAAGTCATATAATATACATGTACAATATACAATATCCTCACCTTTAGTACAAAACATAGACAGTATTGGTGTGTGTGCGTGTGTGTGCGCGTGTGCGTGTGTTTTACCCTCGTGAATGCTATCTCCCCAACGCATCAGTGTTGAGAAACAGATAAGAATCTCTGTAGGCAGGAGGCTATCTACAGACAGGAAGTAGTGGTCCTTCTCAGCTTGTGCCTTAGAGAGTGAGAAAGGAATAGAGTGATTAAGGGAAACATAGACAGAAAAATGCTGTGGAAATGTGTGGAGTCCAGTGGAAGCAAATATACAGGTGTTAAAGCCATACAGGTACATGCTGTGAGCTAAATGTGTCTATGTCTATGGATGGATGAAATAATCAATCAATCAATCAATCAATAATTAGACCAACTAAACAGATATGTCCTTCTTCTACTCTTCACTTAGCACTATTTTGTTTTAGTTTATGGCTTAAACATGTATTTACTCAAAGGATCGCTAACTAGCTAGCTAAATTAGTTAACTAATCTCTGAAAATATCCGATGGCTCTGTCGAGATGAGCGTCGGCTAACTCAGTGTTAAATTCAGCTCTGTTAATTGCTGTGTAGATTTAAGAGCTAAAAGATAAAAGATTTTAGAGCTTTGTGTTTAAAAAAAATTGCTAGCTAGCTGAGGTTATCCAACATTCGAACGAAAGTCATGGAAGTAGCTCATGTAAGGCACCAACTGAAAATATACAGATAAACAGCCGCCGATGCTTACACTCGACATACACGTCGTTGTTATTCATTTATTTATTTAATTACATTTATGTACATAGACTTCACTTAGACTTAGTCGCAGTAACCCAAGCTGGAGAATAACAGTATCTGAAACTGTCATGTCATAGCATTTTGTTTTGATATGATACTAATACCTACTACTTAATTAATACTTTATTTAGCATAAAAATTTCTAACTAGGAATCTTATCTTCAGAGTGATTCAGGAGCAATCTTAGAGCAACTCTGAGTAAGGAAAATACAACAACGTTTATCTTAGAGAGGAGGCGGGGCTTAACACGGTTACTAGGTATGACACATTATTTTAAAGACTGTGATTCGTTGTAAATAAAAAAAGAGTGCTTTTAAAATATGGTCTATTATAAGCCTTTACTTAGTCTCTATGTTATGATATTTGAGACAATATATCGTGTAAGGATTACGTTTGTGACAGATCATATTAGAGCTGCTTTGACATCTGTATGTTACTAATGTAATAAATGTAATGTAAATGTAAATGTAAACATCTCCGACACAGAGCAGAAATGTCATAGAGACAAATGATAACATTTCTGCTGCTATGGCATTTCAGCTCTGTTTTAGAGATGTTAGCGTAGCTCTAAATGCCATAGCGGCAGAAGATATATATATATATATATATATGTAATTTCTGCGCTGTGTCAGAGATGTTTCCTTGAATATGATTGGTCACAAAAATAAATCCCCACACGATATAATCTGTACCATCTTATTAACTCGCTATCATTATTTAATATTGTACATTTCTTCTCCCTCTTCACCTTTTGGCCATTTTCTCCTCTGGTAAATAAACTCTAAAAGTCCTCCTCCCTACTCCTAAGACTTTTTGACCTTAAGAGCTCTTTTAAGGGTTAAGATGCTTTATGAATACATTTTATCTTTGCTTTTTTATTTTGTTTTGTATTTATTTTATCTTTGCTTATTTAATTTATGGGGAAACACCCACATTTCTAAGGATTTTCCTTCTAAAAATTTCGTCACTAGGAGAAACTCTTTACACTAAGAATCCTTTAGGAATATGAGCCCAGATCCTTTAGTGAAAGTATAAATAACCCTTTACCTTAAATTCTGACTTCTGAAACTGGAATGGGAAACTGCTTTCCTTGTGAAAAACCAGCAACGTCCTTTAAAAAGACACACAGAAGGAGGAATCAGAGGGACTTGACTGGGAACAGAAATCAAGCTCAATGTAAGAGGTTAGTGATTCTCACTGGAAGCACTTGGGGAAGTCATGCACATGGATCCATGTTTCTTGAAACTTGGCCTTCTCCGTTGTGGTTTCCTTTTTGGGACCCGAATCAGGATCTGACAGAAACATAGGTAAGATGGACAGACAGACAGACAGACAGACAGACAGACAGACAGACAGACAGACAGATAGATAGATAGATAGGATCAGAACCTGTTTTAGGGCTACAATGAATACCACTGTCACTTTATTCACTGATCGTTTATAGATCAGCGTCAGAATTTGTACAGATGTAAAATATCTGCACGACTGATTTCTACAGGTATGGGATTATCCTGTGACAAAATACATTTAAAAATTTTAAACATTTTCCCTGGACTGATGAACGTTAACCCACGTCGGTTTGTCCGCTTCATGAGTGGATTCAGGTGTGTAGCAGTGTGAGAGCAGGCCAGCACTAATGTGTGTGTTTGGCTTCAGAACTGGAGAGCTTTGCTACAGTCTTGCTCTGAATTAGGATAAGCCATGGTGATGAGCTCTATTTTAAGCCTATCCATCAACTAAATAATAGTGTTGGCACTTGTGTGCCGTGTTATTACACGATAGCTTTGAAGGCAGAGGTGTGGATTAACTTAACAACCTGTACTTACTTTTTACCAGCGTTTTAGTGGACGAAATAAGACAGAATAATCCTATTTGTTCCCTCAAAACAATGTGCTCGTTTGTGTTCATGATTTCAGTGAGGTTTTTTTTCAGTACACAGCACAGCGAGGTTGAATTCTCAAATCTTATTGGTCAGAAGGATGAATGTATATAGAAGCACGATATACGACAGATTAATGATCACTCGCTTGGTACGTTATACGGTGGTCCACTTTTTTGTTGGACAGTTGTGCCGATCTTTATCTGTCCAATTTGGATGAGTCTGGGCTCATGATCGCGTCAGATTCCTGTTCTGTTAGCTCAAACCATCTGGACATTTTCCTCTGATCTCTGTTATCAACAAGCTGTTTCCACACACACACTAACAACTGTCTCTTACTGAAGGTTTTTTGTTGTTGTTTTTCACACCATTCCACCATTCTGTGTGTAAACTCTACAGAGTGGTGTGTGAAAATCCCAGCAGGAGATCAGCCATTTCTGAAGGCCATCTGGTAGCAACAACCATACCAAAGGCAGAGATCAGACATTTTCTTTATTTTGATTTGAACCAGCTCGTGACCAGCAGCAACATGTTTTTTGCATTGCATTGCTGCGACACTGACGTTTTAGCTAACCGCACGATGTCCAAATGTTCCTATTAAACTGGACAATGAGTCCAAGCTGGTATGTTGATGTGCTCTGGCATCCATACTCCAGTTCTCACATCTCAGTCTAGGACAGACTAAAGGTCTTGATGGTCTTCCGAGATCATAATGAGTTCTAGACGCCTTTGTTCTTCCAAACTTCCGAACTGAAGCCTGGCCTGCTAAGAAGAAGAAGGAAGCAGCAGTAATTTAGATGTTCCAGAGAAGCCGGTGCAGATCCTGCTTCATTTAGCTCACTCCAGGTGTTACTAAGCAACACACTAGGCTCTGCAGGAAAGCATGTAATTGGCCTGTCGTGATGAGGGGCCAGTGCAGAGTCACGATTAGAGAGATAGAAGTGATAATGTGTGTGTGTGTGTGTGTGTGTGTGTGTGTGTGTGTGTGTGTGTGTGTGTGGGTGGGTATCTGTCTGTTTGTGCAATGCTATTTAAAAGGAGAAAGACTACAAAACCAGGCAAGAGAGAGAGAGAGAGAGAGAGAGAGAGAGAGATGAGTGTAATGGTGATAGCAGAGGCACTCAGCCAGCCATCATATCCCATTAAAGCAGTTATTAGCATCAGCGCACTGACGTCTCCACAATGACTTGAGGGTGATAGAAAGCCGGCGTGGTGAATTATCATACGTCTTCTCTCTCATTCACGTTCGCTTCCTTTTCCCGATTGCGCAGCGCGCTCGTCACAAAAGAGCGCCAGACAAAGCGAGCACTCGGTTTAGAGAAGAAAAAGAGCGCGAGACGGTTTTTTTTCCCCTTGCCGTTTACCAGCTGCTTCTCAATTGCATTTTCATTTTAATTAGATCAGCGTGCTTCCACGAGAGTGTGGAGATCCCACTGTCAAAGAGCTGTACACTGCTGGATGATGACACAGGTGAGCAATGTACGGTACGTGAATGTACGTGAACATTACCGTTAGCGACACTTTCATCCTTCCTCTCGTCCTCTGCTGTTACCTGCAAGGAGATGAGAAAGTAAACAAACAGAAAGGCCTCTAAAGTCTTGTTTGTTTTCCTTTTCAAAAAAAAAAAGGGTCATGGACACCTATTTTTACATATATTTGTTCGTTTTATGCAAATGAGCACACGCGCACACACACACACACACATACACAAACAAACAAACTCACAGTGTGTTAAAGTGTAAATTATGCATCATAAGATCAGTTTTATTACCCTGAAGCCTAAGAGAGTCACACACACGAAAAGTAGATGTGTGTGGTGGTGTTGGGATTAGCCGCACTGCCTGATTAGCATGTCAGTATTTAACCGCTAATTAAGTCAAGCTATCGTAGCATCAACTAAACGCTCCTTTACTGGGTCTTAAGTGTATAACTCGTTAAACTGCAAGAAAGTGGGTGGCACCATGGCAACAGTCTTGCTGAAACCTTTTTTTTTTTTTTTTTAAAAATCTCCCTCAACCTTGTGCCACTTATAAAGCCCGTGGAGTCATCCCAGTGTGCCATTTAGATGTGGAGGACAATTAGGGGTTCTCTCCGTGCCATGTCTAAGGAACGACAGCGCCGGTGAGTCAGAAACGGTCTGTGAGTCACCTCATGTCTGAAAAGGAGGGATGGCGGGATGAAGAGACGAGAGAAGAGAAGAGAAGAGAAGAGAAAAGAGCTGTGTACAAACACATTTGAAATTCCTAGCATAACTAAACCCAATGTAATTCCCTTTATAGTACAAATGCATGCTCGATGAACACACACACACACACACACACACACACACTTTGCTCGGATCACTCCTTCCTAAACCACCCAACGAGACATTTGCCCTAATGACTGACAGGCTAATTGTGCTGCTTTTTATACCATGGAGGACGTGACCCGTGCTTTTTTTTTTTTTTTTTTTTTTTTATGTAACACACATTCCCGTTCTGCTCTCCTGTTGGTTCTCTGTGCATATGCTGTGGGGAAAACTGTGGTACTGACATTGGAGCTGGACAGACGGGTCACAGGGGCAGGCAGGGTTCACACATCAGCCTCCCAGCTGTGGTACGAGTGTGTTTACAATCGGAGAATTACTCCATTACTTCGTGACAAATAAGTCGGTTTGTGCAAGTGTAAGCCTTTGTAAGCTGGATGAGGTTTCATGGCTGTATGACATGGAAGTCCTCTTCTGGAAAACACTTCAAATGACTTTGTTTTAATATAACCGTTAAGCCTTGTGTTTAGGGATGTCGCTTTGCTTTTCACACCTTGTTCCCTTTTTCCCAGAAATGTTTTCCTTTATTTTAATGCACAGATGTTCTAGAAAAGCTTTCTGGTTACACGCACTAGCGCAAGATGCATACCTTGGTATCCGTAGCATCCGGCAAGTTGCGGTTGTCATGGTGGCGAGTGGAGTTGTGACCCTTGATCTCTTCTGACACCGTGAATGAAGCCGAATCACTGTGGCAAAAATCACACACACACACACACACACACACACACACAAAGGTAAATAAAACTGAGAAGCGATAAAGGTGTGTAACGACTGGTAATCATGAACAAGGTGAGAGACACAAATCAACAGTGAAGCTTGATAACTGTCTAAATATCACAATGCCCCCCCCACACACACACACTAATGTACTTAATTACACATCTTCACACACACACACACACTCACGCACTCACACACAAACCCTGCAGTAATTACAGAAACAGTACCATGGTTTAGCAGTGAGTAACAGTTACTAAAACACACACACACAGCTTACATTTTAGGGCCAAGCTTGATGTCCATGAAAGGACTGGCCACGCCTATGTACCAGTCAGGCCTCTTGACTTGGTCCTCTACATAAAACAGAAAAGTGTTAGAAAATCGTATGCTTTATTTTTCAGTATTGATGCAGGAGGAAACTTCAGTGTGTCTGTGTTTACACACACACACACACACACACAAAGCCCTCACTTCTAGGTTCATCTGTAATAGCTGTTTCTTTAACGGTCCGGATGAATTTGGAGTGAGGCGCAGGGGGTGGCTTCAAATCAGCCACCAGGGGGCAGTCCCTGGTACGCGTCAGCAGCACAGAGTGCCTGGTGAGCTGACAGAGCCCGTACTGTCGCAGTGTCTGTGATGCATCTGCCTGAATAAAAAAAAAACAAAAACACACACACACACACACACACTCAAATCATTCATAGGGCTTAAACAAGTTAAACATCCAACAAACCTAAGACCAGTGTAGTATGCTTTCTGACAGAGCGAAGGATGAAGAGAGAGAAATAAACGTGTACTTGGACAAAATACAACAATAACATTGTAGAATTACCATCACTTCAAAATGGGATGGATTTTGATCACTGTACTGATTCGTGAACTGAAATTAATTTACTTCAGAAATATAATTGCTAGTGCTTGTTGTTTCTATTTCATTTTCCTCAACATAAATCTAATGTGTACTTCGAACAAAACTGGACTAGTCAGAATATTGTGAGCGTAAAATGTTCGTCTTCTGTTAGCGACACTTTAGCCAGCTGACGGCGATGCTAGCGAGTGATATCTGTTTCGCAACTCGATACGATGAAGGTTATAGATTTATAAGGTAAATCCGTCTGGGTGTTGATTGATCTAAAGCTAAAACTTATTTAAAGGCAAGAAGTGCTGCTTTAATTCTTTGTTAATGCTGTTCGAGCGGCCATGTTGGTTCGATGCCGTTTGCTGAACTCGGAGTCGAGAACAGTATTTACGTTAATGTAGAATTATATCACAGAAAACGATACGAATCTGCGACTATTTATGGCTTCTAGAAGCATCTCCCCAAACTAATTCTAATTTTATAACAATATTATTTAGACATTTGTTTTGTCTGCTTTAACGCATTAAAATCCAAGGTTTGTCCTGCTAGTTCGGAGTAGTAGCAGCTAAGTCGTAGTATTACGAGCTGGCGTCCTGCGTACTGTCTGTTCTCGTGGACTGAATGTATTTCAATATTTGTGGAATTCTGGCGAGAGAGCTTTTCGAAAGTACCATCTGGCCCAGCATGGAGGTCTTCTTCTCCTGCAGGTTCAATGGCTGGAAACTGGCACAAACGACTATCTGAGGAGCAGGAGGAGGTCCACTGCCTAGACCGATGAGAGAGAGAGAGAGAGAGAGAGAGAGAGAGAGAGAGAGAGCGTGAGAGAGAAAGAGATCGGACAGAAGGAAGAAAGGTACATATGCTGTACATATGTGTAATTGAGCAAGTGTAGCACATGCTGTACTGGAACAGTATTTCTGATATTTTGGGAGGTGAACAAAACATGACATCACATGTTTTCAAGACAAATATACTTATATATACATACACTATATGGCCATAGGTATTGGGACACACTTCTTAATCGTAAGAAAATCAAGCACCTAGCCATGCTGTCTGCATTTACAAACATTTATGGAAAAAATGGTTTGTGCCAGGGGGCACGGTGGCTTAGTGGTTAGCACGTTCGCCTCACACCTCCAGGGTTGGGGGTTCGATTCCCGCCTCCGCCTTGTGTGTGTGGAGTTTGCATGTTCTCCCCGTGCCTCGGGGGTTTCCTCCGGGTACTCCGGTTTCCTCCCCCGGTCCAAAGACATGCATGGTAGGTTGATTGGCATCTCTGGAAAATTGTCCGTAGTGTGTGATTGTGTGAGTGAATGAGAGTGTGTGTGTGTGTGCCCTGCGATGGGTTGGCACTCCGTCCAGGGTGTATCCTGCCTTGATGCCCGATGACGCCTGAGATAGGCACAGGCTCCCCGTGACCCGAGGTAGTTCGGATAAGCGGTAGAAAATGAATGAAATGAATGAATGAATGGTTTGTGCCCAGTGAATTCAATCGATGTCCTTTTTGTGAAAATTCATCCCTACTAGATATTCAACGGTCAACAGGAAGCAGTGTTAATGAAAAGTGGAAAAGTTTAGCAACAGCAGCAACTCAACTAAGAAGCAGCAGTGGAAAGGTTGTTCTGTGGTGTGATGAATCACGCTTCTCTGTTTGGCAATCTAACAGTCTGGGTTTGGCGTATGCCAGGAGAAATGTACTTGTCTGGTTGCAATGTGCACTTTGGTGGTAAAGGGATAATGCTATGGGGCTAAATGGGAAATGTTAATGCTACAGCATGGTAAGAAATTTTGGACAATGGTATGCTTCCAACTTTGGAACCAGTTTAAGGAAGGACCTTTTCTATTCTAGCATGACTGTGCCCCAGTGCACAAAGCAAGGTCCAGGTGATAAAGACATGGTTGTAGGAGCTTGGTGTGGAAGAACCAGACTGACCCGTACAGAGCACTAAACTCAACCTTATCGAGCACCTTGGGGATGAACTGGAACAGAGATTACGAGCCAGGCTTTCTCGTCCAACATCAGTACCTCGCCTCACAAATGCTCGTCTGCCTGAATTTCCCAACTGATTGTGGCAAAATTTACCACAGAAACTCTCTAAAATCTGCCAGTCCAGAAGAGCGACCACCTCCAGATTAATGCCTATGTATTTAGAATGTGATGTCCCTGGTGGTATCCCAATACCTATTTCCATTTGTGTGAGCTAATGACTGAGTGGCGAGTGTGATCTGAGAGAACCATGGCTTATAAACATCCGGTGAGCATTTACAGCTTGTGGCGCTGTAGACAAGATAGACGAGTGAGCGTGACAATGACACCGAAAAGAAAGAAAGAAAGCTATAGCATCCCATCCTTACAGAATTAAATATATGGAACATTGTTCTAGGGTTAATGAGATGACCTATTCTTCAAGTTCTAAGGGAAAACGCACTGTAAATGTTCCTGCAATATTAATAGGATGAGCTATATGTGTACGCAAGTGTGAGGAGGAGATAGTCCTCAGGCACGGAGGATCTGGGGCTTGGTGCCAAGTTATGTATGCCACAGCATGTTACAATCTTTGCCTGATTAATTGGTAGTGAGCGTGAGTGAGAGGAAAAAGACTGAGAGTAAGAACAGGATTTTGGTAGCAGGGCCCTCCAGCTTTAGCGTGCTGTAATTCAGTCATTAACCTACTGAGGCTAATGACCCAAATGAGCCATATGGCACTGCGAATCCTCTCTCTCTCTCAACAGGAGACTCGAAACGGCGTAGTGGTGCGTCTTCACGATCTCTTGCATCAATGTCAAATTTGTGATGTTTTCTTTACGTCACTTGATCAAAATGTAAAACATTAGCACTTTGATTTGAGGTGAGGTCTGACGTGAGGTCTGAAAGAAGCCGGGGTGCATAAAACTATTTTGTTATAACAATAAAAATGCCTACTTTAAGCACTGGTAATTATTGATACAGTTAGATAGGACATAGAGGATTTCAGGATGCTGATGAATATTAATTGAGTAATTTTGAGTAAATAATGCATGTTACACAAAGGGGAGAATAGCAACACATATACGGATATCCAGACATAAATATAACACATACACACACACACACACACTTACACTTGTCTTATTATCCTTGTGAAGACCTTTTTTAATTATGTCCCCACAAGGTCATGAGGTCAAAAGTGACAGTACCTTTTTGTTTTCCGTTATTTGTGGAGAGTTCCTCACTCGCTGAGTCCTTGGTGGGAGTGATGCAGACTGATGGAGTTAGCTCTGACCTTTCCTCCATCATCTCATACATGGGAAGGGCTTTTTTCAGGTAGTTCCACGTTTCTTCTACATGTTTCAACCTGGGACTGACAAACAAACCAATAACCTAGATTTAGTCATGACCTCTTAAATGACTAAGAAGCACAGAATTGCAGTATTTAATCATCCTGAGCTATTATCTCAGGTTCAAGTGCAACTCAACAGCCATTGTTTTGTATCTGATTTATGTCCTGCTGAGAGGATCAATAGCCGAAGCTAACTGACTAAATGAACAGGGACCGTGTCTAGCTGTGCTAATCAATAAACAGCAATTAAGGGAAAATATCATGTTTCTGAATGCAATGTACTGTACACAATTTTCCAGCTTTATGATCAGAACCAAAGACAAATAAATAATAACTGGATCATTTTTTTATGTCTTTTTTCCCCTTCAATTGCATTGCCCTGGATTGCATCTGGGAATTCACAAAACTAAATTAGCTCTAATTTTGCTAATCTCTAGCTGCAGGTCTTTTATTTAAGGATGGCTGGAGTTTGGCATGATAGAAAGGCTGCAGCATGGTGTACAGGATATCCAGACCCATGAAAGAGTCTCAGACAACTAGCGATGCTCAAACATACACTTAGAGACTTGTATATGCAATTCAATACAGAAAAGTAGGACAAAGGATAGCATCAGGATAGAAGACTAGACGATCAGTAGGATGGTTGGTTGGTTAAGTGGATGGGTGAGTAGTTGGTTTGTTGAATAAATGAATGGGAGGGTGGATGATTGGATGGGGCACTATGTTGAGTTGTTGGTTTTTAGCTGTTTGGGTTGGATGCATAAGTGGTCGGTGGGTGGATGCATGTGTTGGGTGTTTAGGTTAAGTGGTTGGGTGAATGTTGAATGATTAGTCTGGTGGTTGGGTGAGTGGTTGGTTGAGTGAGTGGTCGCTTGGTTGGTTTATTGGATGGTTAGGTGAGTGGTCACTTGGTTGGTTGGTTGGGGTTTTAGTTGGTCAGGTGGTTGGGTGTGTGGTTGGATGAGTGAGTGGTCGCTTGATTGGTTTATTGTATGGTTAGGTGAGTGGTCACTTGGTTGGTTGGGGTTTTGGTTGGTCAGATGGTTGGGTGTGTGGTAGGATGGTTGGTTGCTTGGTTGGTTGGGTTTTGGTTGGTTATACGGCTGGGTGAATGGTTGAATGGCTGTTCAGGTGGTTGGGTGAGTGGTTGTTTGGTTGATTAGGTGCATAGTTTTTTTTGTTTTTTGTTTTTTTTATTTATTTGAATTAGGATAGTGCAGATTAATCAACAAATCAGCAATGAGCATCACTGTAAATATGCTGGAATTAGCACAATAGTTAAATTTTATTTTAGTTAAATGAATGAATAGGAGGACAATATTTCATCATTGCATTGGCCATCATTACATTGCTTAAACCCCGTCACAGGAAAAGGGATTAGGCAGGACATTGTCTGCTTATCATGGTGGAAAATAAGGCCCTGTTTCAGTTCCAGTTACCCAGTTTACTCAATTTACCAGACAGCAGGGTGTCACAAAAACATTATTCCTAGCAACAGGAATAACAAACTGTAGAATTACATTAAACCTTGTGGTCTAATCTATCAAAGCATGTGTAAAAGAAGTGCATAAGAACCACCAGTACACACAAAACACTGACATTTAGCTCACATGCATACACACAGCTGTTTGTGCTGAATGTTGATCAGTCCCGCAGAGTATTAAATTACTCTGTCAATTATCCTGACATTAAGTGAAATTCTAGCTCCTAATGATCAGTTTAGATGCAATTAAACTTTTCTACCACTAGAGAATTTTGCATATGCATGATGTGGGGTAAATAAATATGCATCCTTGTATTCTTTAAGTAAACGTGTGTCCTCACGCTAAACAATAACGTAATCATTCACATTCTATGCAAGAGGAATACGCATATGATAGAGGAGTCCACATAGAACTTTAATAATAAATGATATATTCTGTCCTTCACATTCTCTGTGTGTACTCTGGATTTAGTCTCCAGCATAAATCCTATACTATGTATTATATTCGTTCATTCAGCTTTACCCTGATCAGGGTCACCCTGAGGGCAGAGCCTGTCCAAGGAAAACTGGGCCTAAGCCAGGAATACATACCAGGTGAAGACATAATATTAGAATTATTATTAAACAATGCACGTTCAGGGTCAATGGGAGTGACATGGTATACACTGTATACTGTATATTCAACATAAAGATTGTAATGCAGAAAGATAATGCAAAAATATTGAGCAAACACAAAAGTTCAGCAGAAATACAGATGACATGAATGGTACCATCCGAGTGCTATAAGGATCATGGCTAATAGTGTAAACAACAAGTTAGCAGAATGAAAGCTGTAGGAGAGTATTACCTAAGAGGGAGAAACTCCGGGATCCAGCCAGTCAGACAGTGCACGATGCTGAACTCTTCCAGCTCTCTGCTGGGATTTCGCACAACTCTAAAGGGAGTCACAATAACAACAGCAAAGTTTGTTTCAATAACCTCCAATAAATATTTAGGCTGCTTTGTTTTTCTATACGTCTACAGAAGAAAAGAGAGAAAAACAGGCCAATAAATCAATAAATGTCCACCAAGAAATGATGTTAAAATTGAGACTAAAATTGTAAACTGGCTGAAATGAGCTACACAGAAATTCAACTCCTCTCCTGCATCCCACACGACTAGGAACAAGAAAACGGACCTTCGTTATGTGATATTTTTTAAGGAATCATATGACTGTCCCTGAGTGCATGTTGCGTGGCCTGTTGGTCCTTTTCTCCTTCTCTTTCTTGCGGAATCCAGATGGCTGGATGCACTAATTGCGCCTCACGGGATGCTGCATTCAAGCAGTCCAGCAGCTATTAATTAACCGCGCCATTTCACGGCTTCTCTTCTTGCCGCGTTAACGCCGATTCGACTTGAACGCAAATCGTCTGTCTTGAAGTGACGTGGGCTTTCGGTGTCTATACACGTTTTCAAACAGATCAACTGATAATAAGTTTTTATTCGTTTACATTTGTGGCATTTGGCAGACACCCTTATCTAGAGTGACATACAAAAGCGACAAATGGGCATTTGGCAGAAGCTATTATCCATAGTGACTCAATTTTTATACAAAGGTTAAGGGCCTTGATCAGGGGCCCAGTGGTGGTGGCTTGCCACACCTGGGATTGAACTCACAACCTTCGATTAGTAGTCTAATACCCTAACCACTAAGTTTCCAAGTGTGTGCATGAGTGGCAGAGTCAAAAATCAGAATCAAATTACATCTAAGTGCCAAATTGAGCTGAACCTGCATCAGTGATTCACAGATCCTTCTTCAGAAACTGGGAACATTTACACGCAGGCAACGAGCCATACAATCATCCGTACAACAGTAATACTAGACAAGATAGAATAAGTATTGATAAGTACTCATCAGGTTTGTCAATAAACTTAACCAGGTTTCAATCATGATGTTGTACCTACTCTGTACTGGCTAGCTTCAGTATCGCTTTAGCTAGCAGCATGGGCCAGAGCTCTGACGGGGTGGTGGTAGCAGGAAGCAGCAGATTGTTTTGTTCATCGAATGGCAGAGAATCGTCGATCGTGATCTTCCTCCAGCAACCCTGAGACAGAGACACAAGGAGAGAAAATGTGTACGTACAAGACAAGGTGTTCGTGATGGTTGATTCACGGTCCAGAAACAGCACGAAAGTCGCTGTAATAACCACGATGGAATTTTATATTTAACTGAATTCATTTCATATAGCTGGATGACACGAGTGATCATTAATTGTGAATGTTTGCTCGGTAATGTTATTTTAACTGCTTTAACTGCCACTTGAGACAAAATATTCTCTCATATTGGACTCTATTGTACTGGAGAAAAGCCACATGTCAAGTGTTAGATGTCTTTTTTTTTTTTATTTTAAATACCCAGAGTCCATTAGTGTAGGGGTGCCGTCCTTGACTGAAGTGTACTTGATTTTAATAGCGAGAGAGAGAGAGAGAGAGAGAGAGAGAGAGTTCTTTGGCATAGATATTTAGCTGAATCCCTCTGACACCTAGATGTCTGAATCACCAGTTTGTGCTGTTGTTCAAAGCATTATTTCTTAAATCATCCTGAAACAATCCACTGTGTTGCCAATAAATCAGTCCCCGAGGATCTCATTAAGTTTCAGATGTTTTTTAAAGTGAGACACATCTGTAATGAGTTTCTCTGAGGTCTGTAGTCATGTTCACGCGCATGAACAAGAGGCTGAAGGCGTGTTGTGACGATGTCACACGATGCATCTCGGAAAATCTGCGTCATTTTGAAAAACGATCACACGATCTCGCACGATTTTGTGTGAATTTCTGCGATCACAAGTAAAGAAAAAAACTTTGGACCAGTCAGACTGCAACTATGGCCAGTTGCGGTTTAGAAAGAAGCTGTGGGACAGAAAGAGACACATTTATATTCTCATCTCACACATACACACACACACACACTCGGCTGTCTGATAAGCCTCGTCTTCTCACTCAATCACTGCCTGCAGGGCATCTCTGTCCATGCTAAAGAGAAAGGAAGCAGACATGGCAGTAGGTGTGGAGGCTTTCACCTCTTAATCATGCTTCACTTCCTGATAGCGAGCATCGATATCACACCAGGGTCAGCGTGGGCTTCTCACTAGGACAAGAAAGAATGATCCCAATTTTATCATCTTTACACTGGCTACCTGTTAAGTTTAGAATTGATTACAAACTGCTGCTTCTTACATACAAGGCTCTTAAAGGTTTAGCTCCCATGTATCTAACTAGTTTCCTGACACGAAACAATCCTTCATGCTCTCTGAGATCACAAAACTCAGGACTTATGGTAGTTCCCAGAATATCCAAGTCCACTAAAGGTGGTAGAACGTTTTCTTATTTAGCTCCCAAACTTTGGAATAGACTTCCTGATAGTGTTCGGGGCTCAGACACACTTTCCCGGTTCAAAAGCAGATTAAAAACTCATCTCTTTAGTCAGGCGTACACATAATACATCCAATAATATTGTGCACTATTACATCAGACTTGCACATTTTTATGAACAGCAGATATGTTAATCCCTCTACACTGCTTCTCTCTTTCTACTCATCCCGAGGCATCCAGACATTGTACCAGCTCAGATCGTCTTCCGTGCGATGAAGATCTCGGACCTCCACTGAGATGAGGCCGACTCTGTGAGAATCCTGAGACATCTACAGATCTACCAGCTCCAGTTGGACTCTGTGATACTAAGAGATCTGAACTCCATGTGATCCTTACACCAATACAACATTTGTTTGACTGTATATTTGTAATCACACCATCTAGTGTCACCCATATGAGGATGAGGTTCCCCTTTGAGTCTGGTTCCTCTCAAGGTTTCTTCCTTACCAATTTAAGGGAGGTTTTCCTTGCCGCTGCTGCCTGAGTCACCTCAGACTTGCTCATAGGCGATAAATACATATACATACATACATACATACATAGATACTGTGAACTATATATATCTTGAATTTGTATTATATTAATTCTTTATATTTCTCCTTATGTTTACCTTCTGTTCTATGTTTATGTTCTGTAAAGCTGCTTTGAGACGATGTCCATTGTAAAAAGCGCTATACAAATAAACTTGAATTGAATTGAATTAATGCCGGGGGGCACGGTGGCTTAGTGGTTAGCACGTTCGCCTCACACCTCCAGGGTCGGGGTTCGATTCCTGCCTCTACCTTGTGTGTGTGGAGTTTGCATGTTCTCCCCGTGCCTCGGGGGTTTCCTCCGGGTACTCCGGTTTCCTCCCCTAGTCCAAAGACATGCATGGTAGGTTGATTGGCATCTCTGGAAAATTGTCCATAGTGTGTGATTGCGTGTGTGTGTGTGTGTGTGTGCCCTGCGATGGGTTGGCACTCCGTCCAGGGTGTATCCTACCTTGATGCCCAATGACGCCTGAGATCAGGCACCCCGTGACCCGAGGTAGTTCAGATAAGCGGTAGAAGATGAATGAATGAATTAATGTTGCACCACAGCAGAAGAAACTGGCTAACCAGTTTAGGCTATAGGATTTGTGACCAAAATTATGTGTCCCCCTGATCATCACAAGCATATCTTCCTGTTGACATCTCATTCTAGTTGTATTCTTCTCTCTTTGCTGTTATAAATATAGAGTGGAATAATCTCCTTCACTACAGTTTCACTAGCTAGATGTTAGACTGTGGCTGTGTGGATTTGTGAGAATCAGCTACAAAGAGCTTTAATGAGATCAGACTCTGATGTTGGGATGTTGAGGAGACTCCAGTTCCAGTTCATCTCCAAGGGGTTCAGAGTTGTTGAGTCAGAGTCAGGGCTCTGTGCAGGACACTCGAGTTCTTCACTTCAACCTTCATGTCTTCATGGAGCTGCGTTGTGCTCAGAGACATTGTCGGGCTGGAACAGGATCCAGTGAATGGAAATTACAATGCAATACATTCTATCAGGGAAGGGCCTCATATGGGTGTGATGGTCAAGGGGGCACATATTTTTGGTCACATTGCTTATGTGACCAAATGGATTTAAAAAAAAAAAGTCTAGATTTCTCTCAAGGTTACAAGATCTTCATAATACCTGACTAAAACACCAATAAAATCTAAACACACAAAAAGTGTGTGTGTGTGTGTGTGTGTGTGTTTATTTCAATTAAACATGAGATGAGATCCCACCATCCAATAGAGCCGGACCACGTATTTCCCGTAGACGTTGTAAAGAGCCACATGATCCTTGGTTGCTTTACACAGGGAGTAGATGTGATCCCAGGGTCTCCAGGTTTCCTCACAGAGAGAGTCGTCGTCACCTGCCTGTCTGTCACACGCTCGCCACACAATGTAGATCTCACTGATGATCCGGCACATGAGCTGAGCGATGAGATGAACAACAGAAAGAAGTGTAAGAAGGAATTTCTCTCGTTAAACATCACCGTGGACTGTTTTTGTCTCAGTTCCCAGCGATCTGACTAGAGGTCCAGCATGGCTAGCAAATCATTTCTATTGACGATAGCAGTGTGATGAGCAGATGATCGACTGGATTCAAATGCAACTACCTGAACTTTTTTTTTTTTTTTTTTTTTTTTTTTTTTTTACGAGGCTAGTTATAGTTGTGGAGTTGAGGGAAAATAAACAGACATGGAGAAACGTTACTTACTTCACTGGACAGCAAATGCTCGTTAGCGGAAGTGAGATCGAACGTTGATTCGTTTTCTATAACAACTGGAGCCTGGAATCAGATAATATAATTAATTAGCTGAAGAAAAAATAGATATAAAGATACAAAAACATAGACTTTGGGAATTAGCATGTACAGTATACATTGAAATAAATAACACTGTTCTCCAAAAATAGGGACTTCTGATTTATTCCTCCTCCCCCCCCCCCCCCTCTTTCTCTTTCTGTTCCAATGCTCTTACTGATGCTGAAGAAACAATACTTGATTATGATTCGTTAATTGACTCTCACAGGCTCCCTAATCAAATGCGAATTAAAGTCGTTCATAAGATTGCGTTCTGTCGCCTCGGCCAGTCATCGGCATGAAAATGAAAACAGAGGCTGACCTTCGGTGCGTTTCCCCAATTAGACCTCTCACACAGAATAATGAGTAAAAGATGAGCGGATTGATCTCAGTGCACCAGTTTCAATCAACTACGTTTGCTTTTTTTTTTAGAAAATACCACACGCTACATCAGTTGCTCTGTGGTTTCCTCGAACCATCCGGACGATGAGGACATTTCACTGGATCTCTTGCAGAACCCTTATTTTTTCTCGAAATATGTCTAATAAATGTGTAACTGGAACTGAAAGATCTTTGGTGATTTATTTGGGATGTTAAGAGCTGGTTTTCTAAAGTATACCTCAGTGCAGATTGGTGTTCTTCCTGCTCTATTACATTCGACTTGTTTTCGACGCTGGACTGAAGGAACAGTCGCTCTTACCTTGTTAACAATGTGCTCCGAGGGCCGTTTCCAGGTGTGAACGTTCAGAGACTCTGGGATCTTAACCCTTCCTTCTGGGTCCTCGAAGAATTGCTGAGAATAAAAATTTGATAGAATATTTAGTACATTTCATAACGAGAGAGGAATTCAAAGGAAGCTTGCGTAACTTACAGAGGATAAACATCTACTGTACGTGTAAACATAACATTTAGTGTCTAAGATAAGATATACCTTTATTCATCCCACAATGGGGAAATTTCTCTGTTACAGCAGCAAAAATATATGATAAAGAATAAAGAATAAAGACATAATATACTATAATATGGTCTACTGCTGTATATTATGTATACCTTCATCCTACGCTTATGATCTATACAATATAATACAATACAGGTCACAAATCTCATATAGTCTGATGCCTCGTTTCATTCGGTCCGTGCCCATGGACCACCCACATCTCAGACACTTCACTTTACAAGGCAAGTGGATTTGAAGTGCTGGAGAAAATGCTGGTACTGACTTGACTCCAAATCATGACATGTGACCAAGCCATGTTAAAAAAAGGAAAGTTCTACCTCAAACACAAGGCAGATGAGATGAGCGAGTCCTCTCACTGTCAAAAATGGTTCTCCTTAGAAGACCTGAAACAGGTTCTCTTTCTGTTTTGATCACTCTCTAAACTCCAGATCAGAGAGTTTCCTGGTTCCTATTGTTCCTCCCATTAATCACTTTTCTTCCTGCTTATAAATTAACGTTGAGGTGTTAAACCTTTGAAGGCCTTTTAACATTGTAAGTAAATTTAAATTCAAATTTCCGACTGTCCGTGTTATAAAAATAGAGCGAATAAAAAATGAAAATAACAGTAAAATAAAATAGAATAAAATGGAAATAAGTATTATTCCATATATGTTGCTATGAAATGAAAGTGTGTGTTCAGCATGAGCTGTGCAATGCAGATAAACTGAGGTAGTGAACAAGAAATGATCTTAAACATAAGGTCATTTCAGTCATATGCATCTACCAGGTGAGTTCTCTGCTATTTCTTCATCAGACCAGTCATTTATCTGTCTCGGGGCAAAGACATGGCGATGCTCTGGTGTCTAAGCCAAGCCTGGCCCACCGGGTGACGAAGGTCACCATCACAGCCTGAATACATCAATCAACCTCATGGTCACGTGTTGCACCGTGCAGCTATCCGAGCATCACCACACACCTATCTACATTCTACAAGGTCCATGTCACTCCTCCCAGTGGTGAGAACATGGTGATTATCTCTGCACACCTTCCTAGCTTGATCCTCATGACCATGAGGCAGGTGGAATCCAGATGTTAAAAACCACCTCTGGCTGAGAAGAGCTGAAGTTAATTCTGTAAATCTGCAGTGAACAGTAAGTATATGTTGCTCTGTTTAAGGTCATATAAGCACATCCATGTGCAAAACACTGCTTATGGTTGTCGAACAATCCATGTAATTATCCACACAAACAGAATAATTTTTAAACTGACCCCTCCCAAATGATTTTGAATGGCATAAAGCCATTCAAGATCTTCCACATGCAAGATCCTCAAAAGGTCCAAAGCTCTGAGATGACACTGAAGATCTGGGATTTTTTTTTATTTTTATTTAAACTCAGAAATAAACAGTTTTCAGGATTTTAAAATAATACAAAATAAATAAAAGTTCAAGTGTTTTTTTTTTTTGTTTTTTTTATAAATACCTCTATTTATATACAGACAAACACTCGGACAGACTTGAGCTAAAAACGGATTGTAAGGCTTTGCACTACACTTGTGGAGTCGAGAAGCAAAATGAGGACGTACTGAATATTAAGAACATCTGAAATTAGTTGTGTGAGATTGACAATGCAGAGACAGATGTAAATGTATACATATGTTTTTCGATTCCAGCACCTCACCGACACTCACAGTGAGAGGGCTCTTCCTAGCTTTGGTGTCTTTTGCCCCTTTGCCAGCGTCCCATTTCTCAGCACTGACTTCGGTCTCGTTCCATTCGGGCCAGATGGGGACACAGCTCCTCAAATGTTCCCCTGAGAAGCTCCCAGAAACACCAGAAGCCGGTGTAGATGCCCTACAGCCAGTGCATTAGTTATTACTCATACAGTCAACATCAATGATGATATAATCAATTCAACCTAGTTTAAAGACCATTCATTCAATTCGAATATATTTATTTGTATAGCGCTTTTTACAACTGACATTGTCTCAAAGCAGTTTTACAGAACATAAACATAGAACAAAAGGTTATTATAAAGAATAATATAAAGATTAATATAATACAAAAATATAAGATTAATATTAGATATATTTAAATGTGTTTGTATTTATCCCCAATGAGCAAGTCTGAGGTGACTCAGGTGACTGTGGGGAGGAAAAACTCCCTTTAACGGTAAATGAAGAAACCTTGAGAGGAACCAGACTCATAGGAGAACCTCATCCTCGTTTGGGTGACACTGGGGGTGTGATTATAAATATATAGTCTGACAAATGTTGTAATGATGATGAGATTGTTGTCCTCAAAGACCACATTGAGTTGCATCTCCTCTTTATTATCGCAGAGTCTAACTGGAGCTGGAACATTAGATGCCTCAGGATGCCTCAGGAACATCTCTAGATGCCTCAGGAACATCTCTAGATGCCTCAGAAACATCTCTAGATGCCTCAGGATGCCTCAGGTACATCTCTAGATGCCTCAGGATGCCTCAGGAACATCTCTAGATGCCTCAGGATGCCTCAGGTACATCTCTAGATGCCTCAGGATGCCTCAGGTACATCTCTAGATGCCTCAGGATGCCTCAGGTACATCTCTAGATGCCTCAGGATGCCTCAGGAACATCTCTAGATGCCTCAGGATGCCTCAGGTACATCTATAGATGCCTCAGGATGCCTCAGGTACATCTCTAGATGCCTCAGGATGCTTCAGGTACATCTCTAGATGCCTCAGGATGCCTCAGGAACATCTCTAGATGCCTCAGGATGCCTCAGGTACATCTCTAGATGCCTCAGGATGCCTCAGGAACATCTCTAGATGCCTCAGGATGCCTCAGGTACATCTCTAGATGCCTCAGGATGCCTCAGGTACATCTCTAGATGCCTCAGGATGCCTCAGGTACATCTCTAGATGCCTCAGGATGCCTCAGGAACATCTCTAGATGCCTCAGGATGCCTCAGGTACATCTATAGATGCCTCAGGATGCCTCAGGTACATCTCTAGATGCCTCAGGATGCTTCAGGTACATCTCTAGATGCCTCAGGATGCCTCAGGAACATCTCTAGATGCCTCAGGAACATCTCTAGATGCCACAGAAACATCTCTAGATGCCTCAGGTTGCCTCAGGTACATCTCTAGATGCCTCAGGATGCCTCAGGAACATCTCTAGATGCCTCAGGAACATCTCTAGATGCCTCAGAAACATCTCTAGATGCCTCAGGATGCCTCAGGTACATCTCTAGATGCCTCAGGATGCCTCAGGAACATCTCTAGATGCCTCAGGATCCTCACAGTCAGCCTCATTTCAGTGGAGGTCCAAAATCTCCATTGATAGATTTGGAGTCACTCAGCAGCTGTAAGTGTTTCATGTCTTTTCACTTCAGTAAACAAACTAAACAACAGCACAAGGGAATAAAAAACTTACTCCTTAGTAGGTGAAAGGTCACGACTGGAGTCTTTTTTCTTCAGAGACGGCTTCGACATTGCAGTGATGCTTTTGTAAAGCTTTGTGAAACGACGACGTTTTAACGCACGACGTCAAAGACGTGAATGTTTTGTTCCGTTGCTAAGCGACGGACCTTAGCTGCACGAGACGGCTGCACGAGGCGGAAATCAGAATCAGAATCAGAAGCTGCTTTATTACACGTGTTATTTATTGCTTTATTATCGCGCATAGAAGTAACGTGTTTTAGTGTCAGTGGTGCTGAGTTTTATGTAAAAACGACAGCAGATTTTCCGCAGATTTGGGCCGAGACGCGTCGGGTGACGTCATCACAAACGCGCTTTCAGCCCAAACACTCACTCACTCTCACTCATTTTCTACCGCTTATCCAAACTACCTCGGGTCACGTGGAGCCTGTGCCTATCTCAGGCGTCATCGGGCATCAAGGCAGGATACACCCTGGACGGAGTGCCAACCCATCGCAGGGCACACACACACACACTCTCCAGCCCAAACACGTGCGTCGAAAATGAGTACAGAGAAAGTCATCAAGTGTGTGATCACTGGTAGGATTTTTGAAAAGAAAAAAAAAAACAACAACAAAAAAACACGTGCTTGTGATTTCACTGGTCCATGTAGTTTTCGAAAGAGAGAAAAAGCACAAAAAGTGGAAAAAAAGGGGGGAAATGGGCTAAAATTAAAAACCCCAAACAAAATGGCTTCTGTACTTCATTATTCATTCATTCATCTTCTACCGCTTATCCGAACTACCTCGGGTCACGGGGAGCCTGTGCCTATCTCAGGCGTCATTGGGCATCAAGGCAGGATACCTTGGGTTGGACGGAGTGCCAACCCATCGCAGGGCACACACACACTCTCATTCACTCACACAATCACACACTAGGGACAATTTTCCAGAGATGCCAATCAACCTACCATGCATGTCTTTGGACCGGGGGAGGAAACCGGAGTACCCGGAGGAAACCCCAGAGGCACAGGGAGAACATGCAAACTCCACACACACAAGGTGGAGGCGGGAATCAAACCCCGACCCTGGAGGTGTGAGGCGAACGTGCTAACCACTAAGCCACGAGGGTTTCGTTTCTGTGTGTTATCATTTGTGTACATGTACTGTATTAACACAATGTTCGGTTTAGAAACACGCATAATAAGCTGACATGCTGTACAACCCTATGCCTGTCCTCCATACAGCTCCATCTTCCCCCAGGACCAAGATAATGAAACTGCTATTTATTTTCAAATGACTTTTTGTGTTCATCTGGTTTGGCTAATGTGCCCTTTTGGCATTTTTATTTTTTTAATTGCAAAGGTTAGGAACTTCATACGACTACTTAAATGTAATCAACTTTCAGTGATCAACACAGATGCTCTTTGATTTCCTTGGTGGAGTGTTTCCCAGGACACAAGTAACAACACCGGTGATAACTGGCCACGAGGGGAAAGTCCAATCTGTACCAAGTTAACATTTATTGCAGTGATCACAACTGCAATAAAACTGCAATGAAACACAAAGTGCCATGAGCACAGGCCGCTGATGTGTTTGTTCGTTTTGCTTAATGGCTGTGTTTTTGTTGTTTTTCACACTTACAGAGAAATAATTCAATAATCTAAGCAGGCTTTAGCAAAAGACCTTTTTGCTGGTGTCACAGGTCTAAGAGTTTGAGCTATGAACATTTTCCATAAAGCTTTGAACATCCCATTCCTAAACCATTGGTGTTACCATGGTCTTCTTTAACAGATTCCATTCTTCTGGAAGGTTCTCCACTAGATGTTGGATTGTAGCTGTGTGGATTTATTCAGCTACAACAGCATTAGTGAGATCAGACCCAGATTTTGGGATGTTGAGGAGACTCCAGTTCATTGGAGTTGAGTCAGAGTCAGCGCTCTGTGCAGGACACTCGAATTCTTCACTCCAACCTTTAGGTCTTCATGGAGCTGCTTTGTGTCATGATGGAACAGGTTTGTAGTTCCACTGAAGGGAAATTGGGGGGTCACGGTGGCTTAGTGGTTAGCACGTTCGCCTCACACCTCCAGGGTTGGGGGTTCGATTCCCACCTCCGCCTTGTGTGTGTGGAGTTTGCATGTTCTCCCCGTGCCTCTGGGGTTTCCTCTGGGTACTCTGGTTTCCTCCCCCAGTCCAAAGACATGCATGGTAGGTTGATTGGCATCTCTGGAAAATTGTCCCTAGTGTGTGATTGTGTGAGTGAATGAGAGTGTGTGTGTGCCCTGCGATAGGTTGGCACTCCGTCCAGGGTATATCCTGCCTTGATGTCCGATGATGCCTGAGATAGGCACAGGCTCCCCGTGACCCGATGTAGTTTGGATAAGCGGTAGAGAATGAATGAATGAATGAATGAAGGGAAACTGAAAGACATTCTGTTTGGGAAAAAAACTCATATTCATGTGCAGGTTGAGTCAGGGTGCACATACTTTTGTGCATATAGTGTATATTTGGGTTAGCACTGGTGGGCAGTGTCCTCTACCTAGAACGCATTTCAGTGACAAAAATGACATCCAACCAAACTGTGTTTTATTTTTAAAAGTTTTATTTTGCTTCGAGTTCGAGGTGCAATCCAGCACATATAAAACCGTTTTAAAGTGCCGCACTCCTCCCTCTACACATCTCTACACAACCGGGGGGGTAACCTCGAACACTTCCGTACCGCTTCACACACCCAAACCATCACGTGTAGAACAGGCTGCACTCTCACATTCCCAAAATTAATACCTAAATCTCTGTCATTACTCGTACAAACATAATCCTATGTTCTTCTGCATGGTTTCTGGGCACTGCAGATAACGACCTTCTGCATGTTGAGCTTCTTATGAGCGATCTCCAGAGACACGAGCGCTGGACTGAAAAATGAGGAAGAAATATAGATCGGGGGAAAATAACCTAAATACACATCATTTTTTGTTCTTGTTTTGATTTAGATACAGATTCCTAATAGTGCTCTTTGTTTTTTAACACTTTTGTACAAAATCAATTGAGATTTTCTTTCTTTCCGAATAAAAAAACAAACAAACAAAAAAAAAAAAAACAAATACAAAGTTTGTACAAATACCAAATGTACTTGGTACAGCCTCCTATGACACCCCATAGGGTTGCATTTATTCTCAACAACATGACAAATATACCAAAACACATGACACTATGGAAGGCTAGAAAAATAAAACATCTTGAATGAAGAATGTTTAGTCAGAGAGATATAGAGAGAGAGAGAGAGAGAGAGAGAGAGAGAGAGAGAGAGAGAGAGAGAGAGAGAGAAAATGAGAAAAAGATGAATCTTCATGGCTATGGTTTCCTCGTACGCCAAGACGTGCTCGTGCAACGTCTCAGAAAGGGGGGATGATGATGATGATGATGATGATGTAGAATCGAGTAGTAGAGGACACACAATGTTGGGGTTTTGAATCTCAGTCTGTAGCCAACAATCCCTCTTTTATGGCAAGTGAATGGACAGATCGAGGGCGGACGCTAGCAGCAGCCTGACTTGCTCTCGGCGAGCATGGCCTCTTGGTCCAGCTTGATCCGGTCGCCGTTGCTCTCTTCGTACGGAACGCCTTTGTCGTTGAGGAGGATGTGCTCCACCAGAAACCGGGCTGCTTCATCCACGTTTATGTTATCCTGCAGAATGGGAAAACACAGAGATAAGGAACGCTTACTGTTCAGGAGTTTACTAAAAAAAACTTTTTTTTTTTTTTTTTTTTTACACACTCGCTTTGAAAATAGTGTACAAGTTGAGAATTTGTGTATCGTGTTTTCTCTTGTTCGTCTGCCTCGACTCTTCTACAGAGACACTGAAGGGAAAATAAAAATAAAACATTCACAGAAATAAAAATGGTGAAAATAGAAAATCGAGCACAAACAAAAGGTTGTTGATGTCATTTTAATTGTTGTTGTTTTTTTTAAACGAGTGCCAAACATGATGGTAAGTTTTTGAGAAGACTAAGAAATTATTATTTTTTTAATGAAAAAAAAAAATATATATAAAAATGTTTTGTTTAGAAAAAACAAAAAAAGGATGTGGTGCCTATTTGATGGTATGATGTGAGGGATATGTGATAATTACATTAAAACACATCGTTCTTTAGGGAAAAAAAATCCGTTGCACAGGTAAAAAAAAAAAAAAAATTTGCTTTTTCATAGAATTTGTTTTTCCTGGAAAGAAAGTTGCAATTTAATAAATAAATAAATAAAAAGTTTTTATTTTTTCCAATTTGGCAACATTAATACATTAAAAAACATTAATAAATGGTGTGATGGGTTTTCAGTAATAACCACCCTGTACACACTACTTACGTATTTGTTTTTAAGAATAAAAAGCAAACATAATGAACATATTTTTTACTATGTATTTTTTTAGCAGATATCCCATCGGGTGCTTTGTTCTTTTCTTCATCCTCCTCTCCTTATGTTAAAACAACAAAAACATAAAAGACAGAATCTACAGATATATCTGGCTTCTGGATGTTCTCAGCACACAGGGATGGGAAAAGAGATCAGATTTCTCTAAACACTTTACTAATCAGATCTCACATCAGCTAGCATTAGCACGTTTCTTGGATAACATGGAAGGAAGAAAGCGAGGAGGGAACAGATAAATGAATTGGACACTCTGAAAACACACCACGCACGCACGCACGCACGCACGCACACACGCACGCACACACGCACGCACACACGCACGCACACACGCACGCACGCACG